>NW_017680833.1:10183-12503 GCF_001879085.1 Nicotiana attenuata
ACGCGCAAAATTAGAGCCAAAACGAACAAAATCGGACGAATTGGGCATTTGGGCGCCACAGGCAGCGCCTGGCGCCACCTGTGGCGATGGAGGCAGAATAGAAGTTAGAGGCAGCGCCCTGGTGGGCGCCTGGCGCTACCCAGGGCGCCGGTGACGTGATTTTGTCCTATTTTTCCCGGGACACGGTTTATTCGGCCCTAGACCTACCCAACACGTATAAAAGAAAGACAAAACCTATTTTTGAGGGGAGAGACGCCACATTGGAGGTAGAATACACACGAGAAACATCCGGGAGCAAGAACATCTCAGATTTCTTCATCTTTTCTAGTATTTTCAATTATTCAAAACTTATGCAATTGTTTGCTAGTATCATGAGTGGCTAAAAACCCATTGTTCTGGGGTTGTGATTTAGCCATGAATATTGTTGTTTAACGTTGACTTAACCTCGATTATAATTCACTAATATATGGTTGTTTCTTCAATTCTGTGATTAATTGCTTAATTGTCTGGCCAGCAGTTAGATTCTATTTACTATCTATGCTATGCTTGGGAAAGCCGTGTTTAAATTAGAGAAGAATTGAAGAGAGCATGATCTTAACCCTTAGGAGGCGGATTTGTGGTTAGGATAGGAATATACCTAGTCATCGTGCTTAATTAAATATCGTAATCTTAATGCGTTCTTAATAGATTGATTCCATAGGAATATAGGCGTTAATCTATTTCGAATAGGCGAGTAGTACTTCGGGAGAAGGCTATGAGAGCAGTTATCGATTAATTAGAAAGCATGAGTGAATTATATGAGAGAGAGAGAGAGTTAACTAGAACACAATAGGATCGGTGAATCGATCACAACCCTGGAATACTTGTCTCTATTGAATACATAACAATCATTCTATTGCTTGATAATTTAGTTATTACTTAGAATTGTAGTTTAGTATAATTAAACTCTTGAACTCGAATTTAGCTTGATTGAATAACAATATTGGTGAGTTAGAGAGTAGTTAATATAAGTCTCTGTGGGTTCGACACTCGACTTATTATTTTATTACTTGTATGACCACGTATACTTGCGTGTGCGTTTGGCAGCAACAAGTTTTTGGCGCCGTTGCCGAGGACTTAAAATTAGCTATTTTGCTGACCTAAGCTTTTATCAGTTATTTGTTTAAGTTTTAATTTTCAGTTTACCTTGTTTGTGTTAACACAGGATCTTTTCTTGAATGCGGAGGAGCAGAAGCGCAAACAATCTCCTTCCTCTTGATCCTGAAATTGAACGAATGCTTCACAGAGTGAGGAGGGAAGTCGAAGAAAGAACTAGAATAGAAAGAGAGTTGGACATCGTAGTTCAACCACAGCCAATAGAGATGGCAGGTAATGCAGAGCGTGCGGTGATAGAAGCCGCAAGGCCCAATCTTGCTAATATGACTCAGGCTATTGTGAAGCCTGAGATCACAGGGCATTTTGAACTCAAACAGTACATGGTACAGCTGATTCAGTCCACAGGGCAATATGTGGGTCTATCTCATGAAGATCCGCAGAGGCACATTCAGAATTTCTTGGAAATTACTGATACCTACAATTATCCGAACGTTTCCAAGGACTATGTTAGGATGACACTTTTTCCCTTTTCATTACTGGAGGAAGCTAAGGAATGGTTACAGAAAGAGCCCGCGAACTCAATCCACACTTGGGATGATCTAGCAAGGAAATTCTTAATCAATTTTTTCCCCACCAAGAAGACAAAGTCATTGAGGAGTCAGATTCTTGGGTTCGAACAATGGGATGGCGAGACACTTCGTCAAGCTTGGGAAAGATACAAGAAGCTACTCAGAGATTGCCCGCACCATTGTTAGACTGATGAGGTATTGGGAAACACTTTTGTTGACGGGCTAGATGAGGCCTCAAAGATGAATCTTGATTCAGCTTGTGGGGGTAGTTGCATGGCGAAACCGTATAGTGAAATCCAACTCTTGTTGAATAACTTCACTGCTAATGATCATAACTGGCAAGGAGATGGGGATTCACGCAAGGCAATTAAACAAAAAGCAGCCGGGTTGATTGAGCTTGATGACTTCTCGGCCATGAGAGCTGATATAGCAAAATTGGCAAACCAGGTGAATAGAATGACAATGCAACAAACACAACAGATGCAACATGTACAACAGATGTCTCTTTGCTGCGAAATATGTGGTGACAATCATATGAGTGACATGTGCCCCACGAATCCAGAATCTATATACTATGTGGGACAACAGAGCAGGGGTCCAATGAATCAGAATGCACAATATAGGAACACTTATAACCCAAATTGGAAGAATCAATC
>NW_017680834.1:0-2064 GCF_001879085.1 Nicotiana attenuata
GCATTTCGCTGGATTAAGCTTGAGGTTGTACCTGCGGAGTCTCTGGAAGAATTTCCTCAAATCCCTAACATGGTCACATTGTTTCCTCGACTTTATGATCACGTCGTCCACATAGACCTCAATTTCTTGATGTATCATGTCATGGAACATGGTAGTCATTGCCCTCATATACGTTGCCCCTGCGTTCTTCAACCCAAATGGCATGACCCTGTAACAGTACGTCCCCCAAGGTGTGATGAACGCTATCTTTTCCGCATCCTCCTCATCCATCAAAATCTGGTGATAGCCCGCGTAACAATCCACAAAGGAAGCAATCTCATGTTTGGCACAATTGTCAATCAATATATGGATGTTTGGAAGTGGGAAGTTGTCTTTCGGGCTTGCCTTATTGAGATCACGGTAATCAACACATACTCTGGTCTTCCCATCCTTCTTTGGTACAGGTACCACGTTAGCCAACCAGGTAGGATATCGAGTAACTCGTATGACCTTCGCCTCAAGCTGCTTGGTAACATCTTCTTTGATTTTCACACTGATATCTGTTTAAATTTCCTCAACTTCTGCTTGACAGGAGAGCATTCCGAATAAACAGGCAATTTGTGGACCACCAGATCGGTACTTAAACCTGGCATGTCATTATATGACCATGCAAAAACATCTTTGTATTCAAACAACAATTCAATTATCTCCTCCCTGAGTGGGGCTTCCAAATGGACACTTATTTTTGTTTCCCGAACATTCTCCCGATCCCCTAGATTGATTGCCTCTGTGTCATTCAAGTTAGGCTTGGGTTTTTCCTCAAATTGATTTAACTCTTTACTGATTTCTTCCAAAGCTTCCTCGTCATCGTATTCCCTCTCGCCATCACACTAAATTTCCTGTATTGCTATTCACATTGATTATCAAAACAGGCCGAGACTCCTTATGCATGACACATCATTGAAACCAGCATAAAAGGGACCGTACAAGAGAGAAAAGAAAACAAAATAAAGGCGATCAGGAAAGAAGAAAAGAGGACATTGCATTTCATTAGAATCGTAAGATAACAAGGGTTAACTCATCCAAATGGACGGAACATAGAAATCTGAATTACAACCCTGGAAATAATCCAGATTTAGTACTCAAAGAAAAATCAAAAATTAACTACCACGACTCCTTCCAAATTGGAAGAGGAGTAGCTTCCCAGTTATTGAGCTTAGCCTGAGATCCCACGAACTGCACATCAACCTTACTCGGACCTTCGCCGGGTTCCACCATATCCACTTCATCGAACACCCTCTCGAACCTTGCGATCATCTCCTTGTCAGGTTCTATCACCACAGAATTTGGCATTGCTGTTGCTGGGCGTCGTTTAGTACCAGGCCGGACGAAGGAACGGGAAAGGCGAGGAATAGGTTTTGGAAGGGTCCACACTCTCTTCTTCATCTTTTTGGCTCTCCTTATGTCAGCAGAAGTGGGTTTGAAACCTAGCCCAAAAGTGTCTGGATTTCCGGGGAGAGACACTGGCTGTATGATTCCTTGCAGTGAAGCACCTAACCCTTTTCCTGGCAAGAATCCATTCCTTATCATCTCTGAGGCTACCATAACAGATGCGGCAGCTATCTTGGGCATAGGAACACACTCCCCTTCCAGGATTTTATCAACTGGCACTGTGTCCATGACTTGGTACACCCACGGACCTTTGTCATTTTCAACTACCTCGAAGGATGTGATAGCATTACAAGAATTGTCCTCTCCATTGACCACGATCTCCTGCCGATCCCATTCAAACTTGACCATTTGATGCAAAGTAGACGGTACTGCCTTTGCGGCATGAATCCAGGGCCGTCCCAATAAAAGATTGTAGGAAACACTGACATCGAGCACTTGAAACTCCATAGTGAATTCCACAGGTCCTATTGTTAGCTCCAACACAATATCTCCCACTGTGTCTTTCCTCCGCCGTCAAATCCCCGTACACAGATGCTATTTTTATGAATTCTTTCCCTGTCAACTTGCAACTTCTCTAGAGTGGAAAGAGGGCAAATGTTGGCACTAGACCCATTATCAATTAACACCCGAGTC
>NW_017680834.1:5094-12498 GCF_001879085.1 Nicotiana attenuata
TTCTTGCAAAATAAATGCAAAGTAGGAGCATGATATTTTTGGCAATTTCAATTTTATTGATAGCAAACTTGTCTATTACAAAGACTCAAAACAACTAACAGACTCTAAGAACTACAAACTCCATCATCACTATTCCAATTCAAACAAAAATACAGACTCAATCCACTGACTCTGGTAAAAAGAAATACAAACCCAAATGACCTAACTCCAAAGAGAAATACAGACTTGGAAGACAAAATTTTTTTTTTAGTAGAAGAAAGAGTGCAGACTCAAAGACAATTATGAATACATTAAAGCTCCTGGTGCCCGCGGGACATCATTCGGTCTCGCCGCGGGCCTATATGCAAGTTCCCCTTGAAGTCTGTCTAGGTCGTTCATTATCTGCTTCACAAATGTCATCACTGATGCCAGGAAGGTGGTACGGGTCATGTTCTCGCACATTTGACATTTCCTAGTGATGGAATGAGCAACGGTTAAGATTCTCTCTCGGATTCTTCCTTTCTCTTGAAGCAACCGCCCTATCTGTTGGACCCTAGCCTCCAAAGTCCGCTCAGCCACCTGGCTTTGTTCCCGGAGTTGTTGCAAGTCCATTTCTAACTGTGTCAATGCCATGTAACAATGTTTTCTTTCGACTTTGAATTCTTTTGCCTTGATCATACGGTTTTCTGTGGCAATAACCTTTTTCTTTAATCCTGTGACCTCATTGTCCTATTCTTCTTTTAACTGTTTAACCATGCGGGCCCGTTCTTCTGCATTTTTAGCCAATTGTTTCCGGACCCCAGCTAATTCCTTTTCTGCCTTATCGCGGTCAAAACTGTAGTCGTTCACCTTTTTCCTTAGATTTTCTATAAGCTTTGCATCTTTGGTACTTCTGACAGGATTATCGGCCTCTAACTTCATTGTCTGGATTTGGGCTCACAAGGCTTCATTCTCTTTGGCCAAGTGTTTTTTTCTCACCTTCATCAGCCGCGGCTTGCAAGCTATTCTCAAATCGGAGGTCCTGGACCTATTTTTCCAATGCTCCTATGCGGGCCCTATACTCATTTTCTTTAGTTAACCAATCCCACTGTTCTCGGGCCGATTCAGCAAATTCCTGGATGTGAGGTCGTTTGGCCGGTCTTCCGAATGCAACGTCCCTTCTATACCAAGCCTGATAATCAGGCGACACTTCTCCTTTGGCTCGATCTCGAACACAAGTGTTTGCCGTCAAATATTGACATTCGCTCCAGACCTGGCGGACCATTGCTTCAGGAAACTGGCCATCAGGGCCAATCTCAACCACTTGCAAACTAAGATCATCATCCTTGGGTACTATCTGGCATCTCCCCAGCTGCCTCAACACTCGATACAGTGCGTAAGGCTGAATGCTTCTAAGCCCCATCAGAAGGAAATGTGATCGGGCTGCCGGCATATATACGATTTCATTAATGGGTAACCATCCCAGTGTCCACTCTATTTGGCTAGCAGTGAGGGACCGAAAATATGTTGTCCAACCCGTGACTCCTTCTGGCAATTCAGTCCCTTTAATCCTCGTGTAAAACTCTTCTATGCATGTTTTTTCTGGAGACCCGTAGCTCAAAAACTGAGGGCGATGACACAGATGCTCGATCATCCACATTTGTAACAATAGACTGCACCCTTCGAAGAAAGCTTCCCCGGCCTTGCAAGCTGTAAGAGCGCGGAAGATGTCGGCCAATATCATAGGTGCAAGTGTACTTTTGGCTTGAGTAATTAACATGCTGACGACCCCAGCTATTTTTATGTCAATGTTCCCATCCTTCCTTGGAAATACTAAAAGCCCCAGGAAAGCTACCATAAAGGCGAAACGTCGATGCTCCTCGCACTTTTGGCGGTTTTCTTTGCTACATATCTTACTTTCTGGGTTGTTGAACCCCCCGATATGGCCATATCGATGATATATGAAGCTCAGAGTACAAAAGCCATTTGCCAGATCTGTGTTATGGACGGTTCTGACTATCTTTAAAGAATCTAGAAATTTGTGCACGGCTACAACTCTGGGGGCAACCAAGTATTTGTGCCTCAACGGAACTTCATCCTTTCCAATGTAGCCAGCTATTTCTTCTAATGTCGGGGTAAGCTCAAAGTCTGAAAAATGGAACACATTATGTGCTGGATCCCAACATGTAACCAGTGATCTAATAATATCTCCCCGAGGCACAATATCGAGCAAACCGGTAAGCCCTTTCAAATGTTTCTTGACTGCATCTTGCCCTTCTCCGCCTAAATCATTCCACCACAGACGTAACTCCAAAGGGATTTTATGCATGATTGAAAATAATTCATTTTGCGTCGTGCTCATCCTGCACATTTATTAAGGTGATTTTAATCACTTATTTTGACCTAAAAGAGAAAAATAACACGATCTCTGTTCAATTTTCCAATTTAAACAAACAGCCGATATTGCGGATACGGCTTTTCAGCACTTCATAAAGAAGATTTTAAGGTTGTGCCTGTCAACCGTTAAAAAATGACTCAGGGTGGCTGTTCTTGCAAAAACAGCCTTCCGGCGCCCTTTTGGGGACATTCGGCTTATTTTAAACAAGAATGGCGGCACCCGACTTATTTATGATGAAACTAAACATTTTGGCATTTTTTGGCTATTTTTGAAAAGGGGAGGTTGGACCCGATGAGGGTTGCCTACGTATCTCACATCTGGTGAGAATCAAACCAGCATAGTTCGGGCAGATAAATCTAACTATTTTTGAAAACAAGACCCTTTTTTTGTTTTTTATTGGCAAATTCACTATTTGTGAAAGCAAGATTCTTTTTTGTATTTTCTTTTCTGTGGAAAATAAACTAATTGGAAAATAAAACTCTTTTTTGTTTTTCTTTTCCATTGGCAAACTAAAAAGAACTTTTCTTTTTTTTCATTTTCTCAAAAATTCGGCAGCATTTCGGCACTAATTGGTTTTTTCTAATATAGGAAATTAACTCTCTACACTGCTACTTTCTTTTTTGGTTGTTCCACTTTTTCCCAAATATTCAAAGCCGGTCAGCATGCGAGTCCAAAACAGATAAATGCACAAGTAGGATGCATCAGGATGGTCCATTATTTCGGGTACACCTGTCCTAGACGGACCCAACCCCTGTGTTGAGTCCCCTAAGTCAAAATGCACGTGATGCAGATAAGCGTTCCTACTAGGGATCCGGCATGAAGTCAAGTTCTTCTAGGTTCAAAACCTGGGTATGTGTTCTAGACTGTGTACCCGAGCGGACAACTCGAGTCGAGGAGGGGGCTACGTACCGGGAACCAAAAGGCCATCCGGCTTAGTAACTTGTCCGGCCTCTTTCTTATTTCAAGGTATTGACACTAACAGAATAGGGAGTCTCAACCAGTAAGCACATCCCCGGAGATGAGAAGAGAAGGGTTTCGGCACAGTTTATATACAGTTCAGATAATATCAAAGCGGTAAAACACAACATTTTGCACATTTAGCATGAAACATGTAGGAAAATCAGATAAAGTCAAATACAACAATATATCTAAGCTCGAATTCTGAACCCTGAACCAAAGTTCTGGGTTCTGTTCGTCCCCAGCAGAGTCGCCAGAGCTGTCACACCTCCTTTTTCTGTCACACCTCCTTTTTCCTACACCTGTGAGGGTGTAAAGGAGTTTTTCCAATTAAAGGACAGTCGGAACGGGATTTATTATTAATATTCAGAGCCACCACTTGGGAGATTAATGGTGTCCCAAGTCACCGGTTGAATCCCGATCCGAGGAAATTATGACTCTGTTAACAGTCCGCCAACCAGAACTCCGAGTAAGGAATTCTGTTAACCCGGGAGAAGGTGTTAGGCATTCCCGGATTCCGTGGTTCTAGCACGGTCGCTCAACTGTTGTATTTGCTTTTATCTGATTTTAAAACATATTCTAACCTATGTGCCTTTTATTTTAACCGCTTTTATTTTATGTCTTTTTAATAAGAATTGCAACGTAGTGAAAATGTATCTCGAACCACGTCACACCAGTGCACCCGTGTCTTTTGACGCATTTCGACTTCGTTGAGATTTAGATTTGGGTCACATAAATGTGCACCCGCACTCATGAAGGTAATATTATTAAAATACGCGCCTAAAGCAATTACGCTTTTATTATCTTTGGGGAAAACCGTGAAATTCGCTAAACGGTTCACCCGAATTCTAAGTATTTTCTTTTATAACATTTATTGAGGGCCGCGCTATTTGTAGTTTTATTCGGTGAGGCTCGTCGCGTTTTAGTTAAAGGTCAATCCTAGAACAATCTACAAGTCTCCGTTCAATTTAGTCTCTAATAAGGGGCAAAAGTCCCAATTAACTTGCCATTGGTCTAGATATGCCTTTGGGCCCAAAAACAAACGCCCAGGCCCAACTAGAGTTGCATCAATTTAAACGGCTACTAAACTTTGCCAATTGATAACTCAGAAATAAAGAATTCTGTCCAAAATGCTAAGGGCCCAACACTTTGGGCCTAATGTTAGACAGTTGGCCCAGATATGATTAAATACATCCAGGTATAACTGAGGAACATAGCTTCAGGATCGAACCCAGGCAGGGACAACCTGAATGTAAATCCAAATGTCCCAGCCTTCCCAATGTGATTACCAAATTATGCAATTACTCACGTTTTCTGGGATTCGATAGTAGTAGTAGTCTAATTGCCAGTTCAGTTAAAACAAACAACTGTGATGAGCTTCATTTGGATTAATGCTATGCTACCAATATTCAGGTGTCCCTGGATTAAACGTGTTGAAGCTAACACTGAAATATGAGTCACTTTTAAACATTAACAACAAAGATGAAACTACATCGCGTTATCCTACGCCATGCTAACAGCATGTTGAACCAAATTTAAAGTCACTAATCAACTGAGCTAACTTAACATAAAATTCGTATACGAATTCAGGTAGCAGGAATCATTCTGAGTCGAACAGTCCGAGTGTAACAGTCCAGTCTTAATTACAAACCATGATCTACTGAAATTCATGAGATTACATGAGATATAACACAAAATTATCAGGAACTATGCTGCATTTCACTCATCTCCACAAACTCGTAAGCTATATTGAAGCAGTTTCAAAACGTGTACCTGAGAATTGAATCACAACAGAAGAATAGGAGATCAACAACAGAATAATAGGCAGCAGCACACTGATGCTTGGCACAGCTCAGAAAATACACCAGCAGTTCAGAAATGATTTCAAAAAAAAACCAGCAGATTCTAGAACAATTTCGAAAACCAGCTTGAACACACCCACATAAACTCAAAATCGATTTGAATATACCCAGAACCACTCGAAAAACCAATCAGTAAACCTCAAAGGAACCTCAGCAATCAGAAGAGCAGAGAGTTGATCAAAATTAACCAAAGATCAATGTAACAGTGCTTTTTTTTTGTTGCATTTTTGTTATTTTGTTTTAACTAAGAACTGAAAGAAGATTTTGATCTCAGATTTGAATTCTCAGATCTGAAACTTGAAGAATGATTTTTGGGGGGGAATTTTTTTGGGGTTCCGAAACTTGTGAATCAAGGCAAATGAATGCCTATTTATAGATGAACTTAGGGTCCAGCTTCAGATTTTCCCTTTACCCATTAGTCCCTATTTTAATTCTATTTTTACCCTTTATTTTTGACTTGTTACACAAGTAATTACACCTATTTTATTGAAATCTATACTAAAGTCCATCCTAGAAGGTTCTATGCCCATTACAATTCCTATTCTATCCTTATCTTGGTTCTAAAATTACCAATCTTAATGAAACTACCCTTTTCCATGCCTAAACTACCCTTTGAACCCTCTTGGAATTACTGAGCTAAACCAGACCATCCTAAACTAAAACCTAACAATGCTAATTAATGCTAAACACTGAATTAAGGCATTACTACTGATAACTACTGATTAAACGAGACTAACTGACCAGACTAACTCAAATCAAACATTAGAACAAAAATTAAAATCAGCAAATCCTAAACAGAATTGACTAAGACGGCTAATAATTAAGGATTATAACAATGAACCATAAACTGAAAACGAACATTTAGCAAGACGGATTCAAAAAAAATTAAACTAAAACCTAAAATTAACAAAACAGGATTAAATCAACCCAACAAAATTAAGCTAAAGCTAAGAACAATTACAAGAGCAAGATGAAAACACATACAGAATCAAAGAAAGAATCGAACAAAACTTACTGATTTTGAGCATTCGACTGACTATGGGACGAACTCTGACCAACTATTTTTGTTTGAATCCTCCGGGATTCTTGACACGTAACATCCCTAATCGTGTGTTTTCAGAAGAAAACACGTTAGGGAAATTATGGTCCAAAATCCCCAAGATTTCTGAGTTAGGGTTCTGCCGGAATTTGGGATTTAGAGTTTGTAATGTTTCGGGCAGATTCGAGGGTTTCTAGGTATGAGTTAATGATGAGGGAGGTCTGGTGGTTACATGGGTATCGATTTTGGGAGGATTTGGGGACGGCGCCGCCGTACACGGCGGTTGCGGCGCTAGGGTTTGAATTATTTGAGACGTTTGGGTGATGTTTGAAAGAAACCGATGGCAGATATGGAACGGGGAGGTGAAGGCGGTTATGTGGTGTTAATTTGGGGTGGTTTGGACGGAGTTGTGTCATGGCCGGAAAACTTCGATCTAATATTCGAAGCTTTGGGGTGGGATTCGAGGAGAAATAAGGCTAGATTCGTGACGAGGAAGATGAGATGAAGAAGTGGTGTAATTTTCAGGTGGTTTGGATGATCGCCGCCGGCGGAGGCGATTTCCGGCCGGCGGCAGGCGGCGGAGGACGGCGAGGTTAAGTGTCTCTGATGAAAAGGTGAGAGAGACGGGAGGGTGAGGGGGTCTGAGGGGGGTAGGGTAGTGTTAGGACATGTTTATACCACAAAACCTAGGCAGTTCTCGTCCGTTGGATCAAAAGGATCGAGGGTTGTGATTAAATTGGGGAAAACGGGGTCGTTTTGGTAGGGTGTGGAGGCTGGACCGGGTTGGGGTGATTTGGGCTTGGACTGGGAGACCGGGTTTGGGAGAGGGGTCTTTCTTTTGGGCTGATTAATTTGACTGAAATGGCCCAATTTGGGTTCTATATTAATCAATCCTCTTTTAATGCCTTCTTTTTTCTTTCTTTTTTCTTTCTTTTTTTTTATTTGTTTTTATTCAGCTCAATTTCTGATTTTCAATTTTATATTTTGATTTTATTAAATGCTAAATTAAAATGTAAACTAAAACACATTAAAACTAAAAATGAAAAAAGGACCTATTTGTTAATTTTCCTACTTCCTAAAAATAACTCAACTACTAATTAATCCTAAAAATGTGAAATTGAATTCTAAATGCAAATGCCAAGTATTTGATTTTTTATATTTTACCATATGAATTAAAATGACACAAATAA
>NW_017680835.1:0-414 GCF_001879085.1 Nicotiana attenuata
ATCCCTAGTTGAGAATTTTAGACAAAGGGCCTCCATTTCCTAGTCGCCTTTCGTCAGCATAGGGCTCCAATCCCTAGTTGAGATTTTTAGATATAGGGACTCCATTCGCTAGTGGCCTTTTTCCAGCATAGGGCTCCAATCCCTAGTTGAAATTTTTAGACATAGGGCCTCCATTCCCTAGTCCCCTTTTTCCAGTATAGGTATCCAATCCCTAGTTAAGATTTTTAGATATAGGGCCTCCATTCCCTAGTCGCCTTTCGCCAGCATAAGGCTCCAATCCCTAGTTGAGATTTTTAGACATAGGGCTTCCATTTCCTAGTCGCCTATTGCCAGCATAGGGCTCCAATCCCTAGTTGACATTTTTAGACATAGGGCCTCCATTCCCTAGTCACCTTTTGCCAGCATAGGGCTCCA
>NW_017680835.1:5434-5801 GCF_001879085.1 Nicotiana attenuata
GCCAGCATAGGGCTCCAATCCCTAGTTGAGATTTTGAGACATAGGGCCACCATTCCCTAATCGCCTTTCGCCAGCATAGGGCTCCAATCCCTAGTTGAGATTTTTAAACATAGGGCCTCGATTCCCTAGTCGCCTTTTGCCAGCATAGGGCCTCCATTCCCTAGTCGCATTTCGCCAGCATAGGGCTCCAATCCCTAGTTGAGATTTTTAGTCATAGGGCCTCCATTCCTTAGTCGCCTTTCGCCAGCATAGGGCTCCAATGGCTAGTGGACTTTTGCCAGCATAGGGCTCCAATCCCTAGTTGAGATTTTTAGACATAGGGCCTCCATTCCCTAGTCGCCTTTCGCCAGCAAAGGGCTCCAATCCC
>NW_017680835.1:6896-7468 GCF_001879085.1 Nicotiana attenuata
CCAATCCCTAGTTTAGATTTTTAGACATAGGGCCTCTATTCCCTAGTCGCCTTTTGCCAGCATAGGGCTCCAATCCCTATTTCAGATTTTTAGACATAGGTCCTCCATTCGCTAGTGGCCTTTTGCCAGCATAGGGCTCCAATTCCTAGTTGATATTTTTAGACATAGGGCCTCCATTCGCTAGTCGCCTTTTGCCAGCATAGGGCTCCAATCCCTTGTTGAGATTTTTAGGCATAGGGCCTCCATTCCCTAGTCGCCTTACGTGAGCATAGGGCTCCAATCCCTAGTTGAGATTTTTAGACATAGGGCATCCATTTCCTAGTCGCCTTTTGCCAGCATAGGGCACCAATCCCTAGTTGAGATTTTTAGACATAGGGCCTCCATTCCCTCGTCGCCTTTTGCCAGCATAAGGCTCTAATCCCTATTTGAGATTTTAGACACAGGGCCTCCATTCCCTAGTCGCCTTTTGCCAGCATAGGGCTCCAATCCCTAGTTGAGATTTTTAGATATAGGGCCTCCATTCCCTAGTCGCCTTTCGCCAGCATAGGGCTCCAATCCCTAGTTGAGATTTT
>NW_017680835.1:12102-12497 GCF_001879085.1 Nicotiana attenuata
GCCAGCATAGGGCCTCCATTCCCTAGTTGAGATTTTTAGACATAGGGCCTCCATTCCCTTGTCGTCTTTTGCCAGCATAGGGCTCCAATCCCTAGTTGAGATTTTTAAACATAGGGCCTCGATTCACTAGTCGCCTTTCGCCAGCATAGGGCCTCCATTCCCTAGTTGAAATTTTTAGACATAGGGCCTCAATTCCCTAGTCGCCTTTCGCCAGCATAGGGCCTCCATTCCCTAGTTGAGATTTTTAGACATAGGGCCTCCATTCCCTAGTCGCCTTTCCCCAGCATAGGCTCCAATCCCTAGTTTAGATTTTTAGACATAGGGCCTCTATTCCCTAGTCGCCTTTTGCCAGCATAGGGCTCCAATCCCTATTTCAGATTTTTAGACATAGGTCC
>NW_017680836.1:0-642 GCF_001879085.1 Nicotiana attenuata
ATAACCTCATGACTTTCCAACATTGGGTCCCACTCCTTAATTGATGCAAGCACACCCTATGCCTTTCCAACATAGGGTCACCACACCCTAGTTGATGCAAGTTTGATGACTTTCCAACATAAGGTCTCACTCCCTAGTTGATGCAAGCACAACTTGATGACTTTCCAACATAGGGTCCTACTCCCTTGTTGATGCAAGCATAACCTGATAACATTCCAACATAGGGTCCCACTCCCTAGTTGATGCCAGCATAACCTAATGACTTTCCAACATAGTGTCTCACTCCCTTGTTGATACCAAGATAACCTGATGACCTTCCAACACAGTGCCCCACTCCCTAGTTGATCCCAGCATAACCTAATGACTTACCAACATAGGGTCCCTCTCCCTAGTTGATGTCAGCATAACGTGATGACATTTCAACATAGGGTCCCACTCTCTAGTTGATGCCAGCATAACCTGATAACTTCCAAACATAGGGTCTCACTCCCTAGTTAATGCCAGCATAACCTGATGACTTTCCAACATAGGGTCCCATTCCCTTGTTGATGCCAGCATAACATGATGATTTTCAAACATAGGGTCCCACTCCCTCATTGATGCCAGTATAACCTGATGACTTTCCAACATAGGGTCCCACTC
>NW_017680836.1:4992-5601 GCF_001879085.1 Nicotiana attenuata
GTTCCAATACACGGTCCCATTATGTAGTTGATGCCAAAATAACCTGATGATTTTCCAACATAAGGTCACCACTCCCTAGTTGATGCAAGCATAACCTGATGACTTTCCAACATATGGTCCCACTTCCTAGTTGGTGCGAGCATAACCTGATGACTTTCCAACATAGGGTCCCACTCCCTGGTTGATGCCAGCATAACCTGATGATTTTCCAACATAGGGTCACACTCCCTAGTTGATACAAGCATAACCTGATGACTTTCCAACATAGGGTCTCACTCCCTAGTTGATGCCACCATAACATAATGACTTTCCAATATAGGGTCTCACTCCCTAGTTGATGCCAGCATAACTTGATGACTTTCCAACATAGGGTCCCACTCCCTAGTTGATGCCAGCATAACATGATGACTTTTCAACATAGGGTTTTCCTCCCTAGCTGATGCCAGCATAACCTGATGACTTTCTAACATATGGTCCCACTCCCTAGTTGATGCCAGCATAACCTCATGACTTTCCAACATTGGGTCCCACTCCTTAATTGATGCAAGCACACCCTATGTCTTTCCAACATAGGGTCACCACACCCTAGTTGATGCAAGTTTGATGACT
>NW_017680836.1:6001-7585 GCF_001879085.1 Nicotiana attenuata
GGTTTCCACTCCCTAGTTGATGCCAGCATAACCTGATGACTTTCCAACATAGGGTCCCACACCCTAGTTGATGCCAGCATATCCTGATGACTTTCCAACATATGGTCCCACTCCCTAGTTGATGCAAGCAAAACTTGATGACTTTCCAACATAGGGTCCAACTCCCTTGTTGATGCAAGCATAGCCTGATAACTTTCCAACATGGGGTCCCACTCCCTAGTTGATGCCAGCATAACCTGATGACTTTCCAACATAGTGTCTCACTTCCTTGTTGATACCAGCATAACCTGATGACCTTCAAATATAGTGCCCAATCCCTAGTTGATGCCAGCATAACCTGATGACTTACCAACATAGGGTCCCACTCCCTAATTGATGTCAGAATAATGTGATGACATTTCAACATCGGGTCCCATTCTCTAGTTGATGCCAGCATAACCTGATGACTTCCAAACATAGGGTCCCACTCCCTAGTTGATGCCAGCATAACCTGATGACTTTCCAACATAGGGTCCCACACCCTAGTTGATGCCAGCATAACCTGATGACTTTCCAACATATGGTCCCACTCCCTAGTTGATGCCAGCATAACCTGATGACTTTCCAACATTGGGTCCCACTCCCTAATTGATGCAAGCATACCCTGATGCCTTTCCAACATAAGGTCACGACTCTCTAGTTGATGCAAGTTTGATTACTTTCAAACATAGGGTCTCATTCCCTAGTTGATGCAAGCACAACTTGATGACTATCCAACATAGGGTCCTACTCCCTTGTTGATGCAAGCATAACCTGATAACTTTCCAACATCGGGTCCCACTCCCTAGTTGATGCCAGCATATCATGATGACTTTCCAACATAGGGTCCCACTTCTTAGTTGATGTCAGCATAACCTGATGACTTTCTATCATAGGGTCACACTCCCTAGTTGATGCCACCGTAACCTTATGATTTTCCAACATAGGATCACCACTCTCTAGTTGATGCAAGCATAATTTGAAGGCTTTCCAACATAGAGTCCCACTCTCTAGGTTATGCCAACATAAACTGATGACTTTCCAACATAGGGTCTCACTCCCTTATTGATACCAGCATAACCTGATGACTTTCCAACATAGGGTCCCACACCCTAGTTGATGCCAGCATATCTTGATGACTTTCCAACATATGGTCCCACTCCCTAGTTGATGCAAGCAAAACTTGATGACTTTCCAACATAGGGTCCAACTCCCTTGTTGATGCAAGCATAGCCTGATAACTTTCCAACATGGGGTCCCACTCCCTAGTAGATGCCAGCATAACCTGATGACTTTCCAACATAGTGTCTCACTCCCTTGTTGATACCAGCATAACCTGATGACCTTCAAATATAGTGCCCAATCCCTAGTTGATGCCAGCATAACCTGATGACTTACCAACATAGGGTCCCACTCCCTAATTGATGTCAGAATAATGTGATGACATTTCAACATCGGGTCCCATTCTCTAGTTGATGCCAGCATAACCTGATAACTTCCAAACATAGGGTCTCGCTCCCTAGTTAATGCCAGCATAACCTGATGACTTTCCAACATAGGGTCCCA
>NW_017680836.1:10007-12494 GCF_001879085.1 Nicotiana attenuata
ACTTTCCAACATAGGGTCCCACACCCTAGTTGATGCCAGCATATCTTGATGACTTTCCAACATATGGTCCCACTCCCTAGTTGATGCAAGCAAAACTTGATGACTTTCCAACATAGGGTCCAACTCCCTTGTTGATGCAAGCATAGCCTGATAACTTTCCAACATGGGGTCCCACTCCCTAGTAGATGCCAGCATAACCTGATGACTTTCCAACATAGTGTCTCACTCCCTTGTTGATACCAGCATAACCTGATGACCTTCAAATATAGTGCCCAATCCCTAGTTGATGCCAGCATAACCTGATGACTTACCAACATAGGGTCCCACTCCCTAATTGATGTCAGAATAATGTGATGACATTTCAACATCGGGTCCCATTCTCTAGTTGATGCCAGCATAACCTGATAACTTCCAAACATAGGGTCTCGCTCCCTAGTTAATGCCAGCATAACCTGATGACTTTCCAACATAGGGTCCGATTCCCTAGTTGATGCCAGCATAACATGATGATTTTCAATCAAAGGGTCCCACTCCCTCATTAATGCCAGTATAACCTGATGACTTTCCAACATAGGGTCCCACTCCCTAGTTGATGCCAGCATAACCTGATGATTTTCCAACACATGATCACCACTCCCTAGTTATGCTCCCACTCCCTAGTTGATGTCACCTTAACCTTATGACTTTCCTACATAGGGTCTCATTCCCTAATTGATGTCAGCATAACCTGATGACTTTCCAACATAGGGTCCCACTCGCTAGTTGATGCCAGCATAACCTGATGACTTTTCAACATAGGGTTCTACTCCCTAATTGTTGAACGCATAACTTGATGACTTTGCAACATAGGGACAACTCCCTAGTTGATGCCAACATAACCTGATGACTATCCAACATAGGGTCTCACTCTCTAGTTAATGCTAGCATACCCTGATGATTTCCAACATAGGGTCACCACTCCCTAGTTGATGCAAGTTTGATGACTTTCCATTATATGGTCCCACTCCCTAGTTGATGCGAGCATAACCTGATGACTTTCCAACATAGGGTCCCACCCCTTATACATTCCAGCATAACCTGATGACTTTACAAAATAAGGTCTCACTCCCTAGTTGATACCAGCATAACCTTATGACGTTCCAATATAGGGTCCCACTCCCTAGTTGATGCCAACATAACCTGATGATTTTCCAACATAAGGTCACCACTCCCTATTTGATGCAAGCATAACCTGATGACTTTCCAACATATGGTCCCACTTCCTAGTTGATGCGAGCATAACCTGATGACTTTCCAACATAAGGTCCCACTCCCTAGTTGAAGCCAGCATAACCTAATGATTTTCCAACATAGGGTCACCACTCCCTAGTTGATACAAGCATAACCTGAAGACTTTCCAACATAAGGTCTCACTCCCTAGTTGATGCCACCATAACATTATGACTTTCCAACATAGGGTCTCACTCCCTAGTTGATGCAAGCATAACCGAATGACTTTCCAACATAGGGTCCTACTTCCTATTGATGCAAGCATAACCTGAGGACTTTCCAACATGGGGTCCCCACTCCCTAGTTGATGCAAGCATAACCTGATGACTTACAAACCTAGGGTCCCACTCCCTAGTTGATGCCAGCATAACCTGATGACTTTCCAACATAGGGTCCCACACCCTAGTTGATGCCAGCCTAACCTGATGACTTTCCAACATATGGTCCCACTCCCTAGTTGATGCCAGCATAACCTGATGACTTTCCAACATTGGGTCCCACTCCCTAATTGATGCAAGCATACCCTGATGCCTTTCCAACATAAGGTCACGACTCCCTAGTTGATGCAAGTTTGATTACTTTCAAACATAGGGTCTCATTCCCTAGTTGATGCAAGCACAACTTGATGACTTTCCAACATAGGGTCCTACTCCCTTGTTGATGCAAGCATAACCTGATAACTTTCCAACATCGGGTCCCACTCCCTAGTTGATGCCAGCATATCCTGATGACTTTCCAACATAGGGTCCCACTTCTTAGTTGATGTCAGCATAACCTGATGACTTTCTATCATAGGGTCACACTCCCTAGTTGATGCCACCGTAACCTTATGATTTTCCAACATAGGATCACCACTCTCTAGTTGATGCAAGCATAATTTGAAGGCTTTCCAACATAGAGTCCCACTCTCTAGGTTATGCCAACATAAACTGATGACTTTCCAACATAGGGTCTCACTCCCTTATTGATACCAGCATAACCTGATGACTTTCCAACATAGGGTCCCACACCCTAGTTGACGTCGGCATAACGTGATGACATTCCAAAATAGGGTCCCACTCTCTAGGTTATGCAAGCATAACCTGATGACTTGCAAACATAGGGTCTCACTCCTTTGTTAATTCCAGCATAACCTTATGACTTTCCAACATAGGGTCCCATTCCCTAGTTGGTGCCAGAATACATGATGATTTCCTAACATAGGGTTCCACGTCCCAA
>NW_017680837.1:0-2512 GCF_001879085.1 Nicotiana attenuata
ATCCTCCACCATATCGGTGAAAATTGCCATCATACACCTTTGGAACGTCGCCGGGGCATTACATAATCCAAATGGCATTCTCGAGAAAGCAAACGTGCCATAAGGACATGTAAAGGTTGTCTTCTCCTGATCCTCCGGGGCAATGAGAATTTGATTGTACCTCGAGTAGCCATCTAGAAAACAATAAAAGGCTCGGCCCGCAAGACGATCGAGCATTTGGTCCAAGAATGGTAGTGGGAAATGATCTTTTCTTGTTACCTTGTTAAGCTTTCTATAGTCCATACACACTCTCCAACCCGTGACCGTACGAGTAGGAATCAACTCATTGTTGGCATTGGACACTACCGTCATTCCACCCTTCTTTGGCACACATTGGACCGGAGAGGTCCATGAACTATCCGAGATCGGGTAAACCACACCGGCGTCTAACCACTTGATAACCTCCTTCTTTACCACTTCTTGCATCGCTTCATCTAATCTTCTTTGATGTTCAAGAGAGGGCCTTGCATCCTCGTCCAAAATGATCTTGTGCATGCAAAATGCGGGGCTTATCCCCCGAATGTCGGCCAATGTCCATCCAATCGCCTTTTTGCGCTTTTGAAGAACCGCCAAAGTGGCGTCAACCTGCATGTTAGTTAGGCACGAAGAAAGAATAACGGGTAAAGTAGAATTGGAACCCAAAAACTCATACCTGAGGTGTGGAGTAAGTGGCTTCATCTCCAACACCGGTGGCTCCTCAATTGATGGCTTGGTTGGCGGAGTTTTGCAATTCTCAAGATCCAAAGATAACTTCCTAGGCTCATAAGAATATGAACCCATACCATGCAATGCATTCACGCACTCCACTCTACCGGCATCATCATTGACATCCATGTTAAGAAGCACGGCTTCAAGAGGATCTTCAACATTAATCAAGGCACTTGTGTCATCCACTATCACTGCTGTGATAATGTCCACAAATGAACACACCTCCGTGCTACTAGGTTGTCTCATTGATTTGCACACATGAAATACCACCTTCTCATCACCCACACGGAATGTTAACTCCCCTGCTTCCACATCAACCAATGCCTTCCCCGTAGCTAGGAAAGGTCTTCCAAGAATGATTGGTACCTCAAAATCCACTTCGCAATCCAATATGACAAAGTCGGCCGGCAATATGAATTTTTCCACCCAGACAAGCACATCGTCAATTATACCTAAAGGCCCCTTCATCGACCGGTCCGCTATTTGAAGTCTCATTGAGGTTGGCCTAGGTTGCCCAATTCTCAAAGTCTTGAAGATTGAGTACGGCATCAAATTAATGCTAGCCCCCAAGTCACATAGGGCCTTAGCAAACTCCGCACTCCCGATAGTGGAAGGAATAGTAAAAGCTACAGGGTCTTCTAGTTTCGGGGCCATAGAATGCACAATCGCACTAACTTGGTGCGTCATCTTTATTGTTTCACACTCCATAGAACGCTTCTTGGTGACTAAATCCTTCATGAATTTTGCGTACCCAGGCATTTGTTCGAGTGCCTCCACTAAAGGAACATTGAGTGTGAGGCTCTTCATCATGTCTATGAATTTCTTGAACTGATTGTCATTCTTTTGCTTTGCTAACCGCTGAGGATATGGTGGAGGTGGTCTAGGCATGGGTGCCTTAGCCTTGGGCACCGCCGGCTCGGGTATATCAATAATGTGTTCCCTAGACGGGTTCACGGCATCTTGAGTCTCTACCCCGGCCTCATCATCAATATCAATCCGTACATCATTTGTCACTATTGGTTCAACCACATTGTCAACATTCAAAGGCACATCATCATCATGCAACTCAACTTCATCATTCACAACCCGATTCTCATCCGAGGCATGCACATCACCGCCTCTTCCACTCCTAGTTGTAACTGCCATCACATGATTGTTACCCCCCTTTGGGTTCACTACCGTGTCACTTGGTAGCGCACCTTTAGGTCGGGTATTTA
This sequence comes from Nicotiana attenuata, assembly GCF_001879085.1. Lineage (NCBI taxonomy): Eukaryota > Viridiplantae > Streptophyta > Magnoliopsida > Solanales > Solanaceae > Nicotiana > Nicotiana attenuata. The sequence goes on from NW_017680837.1 coordinate 1,965, forward strand.
AAGCTTGAGAAATTTATCCTATTTGCACCTCTAGGTTCCGGATGGATGTGTTATGTGAAGCCAATTGTGCGTCAGAATCTTGGTTCTTTATCATCATCTGCTCGAACATCATCTCTATCCGTCCCATATCACTCCCGGAAGAACTAGGCCCTTGCGACTGAAAGGGGGTGGATTGTTTGGTTCTTAGAACATGGGGGGCCTTTGAAAGCCTTGCCCCCTACCACCATTATTCCACCCTCCTTGATTGCTATTGTTGTTGCTCCAATTGTTGTTGTTCCCGTTCCAATTGCCTTGGTTGTTACCTTGATTACCCCAATTGTTGTTCTGATTGTTATTGTTCCAATTGTTACCACCTTGTTGTTGATTATTGTTATTCCAATTTCCGCCACCTTGTTGATTGCCCCAATTGCCTTGAGGGCGCCATTGTTGATTCCCTTGATTTCCTCTATTTCCTTGGTAGTTATTGACATATTGGCATTCCTCACTTTGATCATCATAACACTCGTTCGAATAACCAGCACCATCATTGTTGTTGTCAAATTGCTCAC
>NW_017680837.1:3850-7383 GCF_001879085.1 Nicotiana attenuata
AGATGGCAAGCCTTACCAAACACCAACGGATACGGAGACATACCAATTGGAGTCTTGTAAGCCGTTCGATAATCCCAAAGAGCATCATCCAATTTCTTTGACCAATCGGTCCTATTAGCATTTACCGTCTTGGACAAGATACTCTTGATTTCCCGATTTGAGACTTCCACTTGACCATTGGCTTGTGGATGATAGGGGGTGGTCACTTTGTGGTTGACTCCATACTTAGCAAGAAATGAGTCGAAAGCCTTGTTGCAAAAATGGGACCCCCCATCACTAATAATGGCCCGAGGAGTACCAAACCTCGTGAAGATACTCTTTTTCAAGAATTCTACAACACTTCGGGCTTCATTGTTGGGTAAAGCCACGGCTTCCACCCATTTTGAGACATAATCCACCGCCACAAGAATATAAGTGTTACCACAAGAGCTCACGAACGGACCCATGAAATCGATGCCCCAAACATCAAAAATATCCACCTTAAGAATTGTATTGAGGGGCATCTCATCTTTCTTTGAAATACCGCCGGCTCTTTGACATGCATCACATCTCTTCACCAAGTCACTAGCATCCTTGAACAATGTCGGCCAATAGAATCCGCAACACAAAACTTTTGAGGTCGTCCTCCCCCCCCCCCCCCCCCCTGATGGCCACCATAGGGAGAAGAGTGACAAGCCTCCAATATGCTCATTTGTTCACTTTTCGGTACACATCTTCTTATCACCCCATCCGTGCAAATTTTAAACAAATACGAATCATCCCAATAGAAAGCTATCCCGCTTGAGTTTCTTCCTTTGGTTGGAAGAGAGCTCACACAGGACATTACCAGTCACAATGAAGTTGGCGATGCCCGCGAACCATGGCATATCACACATAGAAATGGAAAGAAGCTGCTCGTCGGGGAATGTATCATTTATCTCAACACCGTCACATGGTCTCCCCTCTTCCTCCAACCGGGACAAATGGTCCGCAACTTGATTCTCGCTTCCCTTTCTATCCATAATCTCTGGGTCGAATTCCTGAAGGAGTAGCACCCACCTCATCAATCTTGCTTTCGAATCCTTCTTTGTCATCAAATACCGGAGGGCTGCATGGTCCGTGTGTATGATCACCTTTGCCCCCATAAGATAAGGTCGAAACTTCTCCATCGCAAACACAATAGCCAATAACTCTTTTTCCGTCACTGTGTAGTTTCTTTGGGCCTCATTCATCGTTTTGCTAGCATAGTACACATGATGGAACATCTTGTTGATCCGTTGACCTAACACCGCACTCACCGATACATCACTCGCATCTCACATAAGTTCAAAAGGCAAATCCCAATTAGGCGCGGTGATGATAGGATTTGTGGTCAACTTGTGTTTCAATAGCTCAAAAGACTCCATGCACTTCTCATCAAAGATAAACTTGACATCCTTCTTTAACAATTTGCAAAGCGGGTTCACAATTTTTGAGAAGTCTCTAATGAATCGCCTGTAGAACCCGGCGCGGCCCAAAAAACTCCTCACCCCTTTGACAGAAGTAGGGGGAGGTAGCCTTGAGATGACCTCTATTTTTGACTTATCAACTTCAATTCCTTGCCTTGAGATTTTGTTACCCAATACAATACCCTCTTGCACCATAAAGTGACATTTCTCCCAGTTGAGCACAAGGTTGGTCTCTTCACATCTTTCCAACACCCTATCCAAGTTCACCAAACATTCCTCAAATGAATCCCCCACCACATTGAAATCGTCCATGAAGACCTCCAAGATATCCTCCACCATATCGGTGAAAATTGCCATCATACACCTTTGGAAGGTCGTCGGGGCATTACATAATCCAAATGGCATTCTCGAGAAAGCGAACGTGCCATAAGGACATGTAAAGGTTGTCTTCTCCTGATCCTCCGGGGCAATGATAATTTGATTGTACCCCGAGTAGCCATCTAGAAAACAATAAAAGGCTCGACCCGCAAGACGATCGAGCATTTGGTCCAAGAATGGTAGTGGGAAATGATCTTTTCTTATTACCTTGTTAAGCTTTCTATAGTCCATACACACTCTCCAACCCGTAACCGTCCGAGTAGGAATCAACTCATTATTGGCATTGGTCACTACCGTCATTCCACCCTTCTTTGGCACACATTGGACCGGAGAGGTCCATGAGCTATCCGAGATCGGGTATACCACACCGGCGTCTAACCACTTGATAACCTCATTCTTTACCACTTCTTGCATCGCCTCATTTAATCTTCTTTGATGTTCAAGAGAGGGCCTTGCATCCTCCTCCAAAATGATCTTGTGCATGCAAAATGCGGGGCTTATCCCCCGAATGTCGGCCAATGTCCATCCAATCGCCTTTTTGCGCTTTTGAAGAACCGCCAAAGTGGCGTCAACCTGCATGATAGTTAGGCACGAGGAAAGAATAACAGGTAAAGTAGAATTTGAACCCAAAAACTCATACCTGAGGTGTGGAGGAAGTGGCTTCAACTCCAACACCAGTGGCTCCTCAATGGATGGCTTGGTTGGGGGAGTTTTGCGATTCTCAAGATCCAAAGATAGCTTCCTAGGCTCATATGAATATGAACCCATGCCATGCAATGCATTCACGCACTCCACTCTACCGGCATCATCATTGACATCCATGTTAAGAAGCACGGCCTCAAGAGGATCTTCAACGTTGATCAATGCACTTGTGTCATCCACTATCACGACTGTGACAATGTCCACAAATGAACACACCTCCGTGCTATTGGGTTGTCTCATTGATTTGCACACATGAAATACCACCTTCTCATCACCCACACGGAATGCTAACTCCCCTGCTTCCACATCAACCAATGCCTTCCCCGTAGCTAGGAAAGGTCTTCCAAGAATGATTGGTACCTCAAAATCCACTTCGCAAACTAATATCACAAAATCCGCCGGCAATATGAACTTATCAACACGAACAAGAACATCATCAATTATGCCCAAGGGACGCTTCATTGATCGGTCCGCCATTTGAAGTCACATGGAAGTTGGTCTCGGTTGACCGATCCCCAAGGTTTTGAAAACAGAATATGGCATCAAGTTAATACTAGCCCCAAGTCACATAGGGCTTTAGCAAAATCCGCACTACCAATAGTGCACGGGATAGTGAAAGCACCCGGATCCTCGAGTTTTGGGGCCATAGAATAAACAATAGAACTCACTTGATGCGTCATTTTAATTGTTTCACACTCCATTGACCTCTTCTTGGTTACCAAATCCTTCATAAATTGTGCGTACCCCGGCATTTGTTCAAGGGCTTCCACCAATGGCACATTTATAGTAAGACTCTTCATCATTTCAATGAATTTTTTGAATTGGTTGTCTCCTTTTTGCTTTGCTAATCTTTGCGGGTAAGGTGGGGGTGGCCTAGGCACGAGTGCCTTAGCCTTGGGCACCGCCGGCTCGGGTATATCAATAATGTGTTCCCTAGACGGGTTCACGGCATCTTGAGTCTCTACCCCGGGCTCATCATCAATATCAATCCGCACATCATTTCACTATTGGTTCAACCACATTGTC
>NW_017680837.1:11685-12493 GCF_001879085.1 Nicotiana attenuata
CTGAAACTATCGTCACTTTTATTTACGATCCGCTGGATGAAAGATCGCCACCTTCATCTACATCTTGCACGGCTGGAATATCACCATTTTATTTAAATCCTGCATCGGCTGAAATATCGCCACTTTTATTTACATCCGCCGGCTAAAATATCGCCACCTTCATCTACATCCTGCATCGGCTGAAATATCGCCACTTTTATTTAAATCCTGCATCGGCTGAAATATCGTCACTTTTATTTACATCCGCTGGCTGAAAGATCGCCACCTTTATTTAAATTCTGCATCGGCTGAAATATCGCCACTTTTCTCTCTTGCACTGGCTGAAATATCGCCACCTTTATTTAAATCTTGCATCGGCTGAAAGATCGCCACCTTCTACATTTTCATGGGCTGAAACATCGCCAATTTGTCCAAGGGCGTCATTGTTCGGAGGCACCATTTTCATAGCCCGAGAACGCCATGCCATGGCCTGAGGACCCCACTTTTATCTTTCGCATATCATTATTCAAAGGCATCATAGTTCGGAGGCATCATCCTCATGGCCCGAGAACATCATTTCATAGCTTGTGAATCCTTTATTATACGCTTCATGGCCCAGGACATCATGGTCCAAGGACGTCATCCTAATCGTTCGAAGACAACATTCATGGTCCGATGGGAACTTGCATCACGCTTAAATTTATACACAATATATGTCTGCATTGCTCACTTGTAGGTACATCGGCTATCAATGGCCGTCTCAGCAGGAGCGATCCCACTCTAGTTCCCGCGCCTACTAGACTCTGACCATCTTTCCCGAACTAAACCA
>NW_017680838.1:0-5998 GCF_001879085.1 Nicotiana attenuata
AGATTGAATTACATCAGCAGGTTCATTGCCCAGCTTACAACAACTTGCGAGCCCATCTTCAAGCTGCTAAAGAAAGATGCTGCGGTCAGATGGATGGATGAATGTCAAACAGCATTTGACAGGATTAAGGAGTATCTGGCTAGTCCACCTGTGTTGGTCCCGCCGGAGCCGGGAAGGCCCTTGATCCTTTATCTGACCGTGCTGGATAATTCTTTTGGTTGTGTACTAGGGCAGCATGACATCACAGGAAGGAAAGAGCAGGCAATTTACTACCTCAGCAAGAAGTTCACATCATATGAGGTAAAGTACACTCAACTTGAGAGGACGTGTTGTGCCTTAACCTGGGTAGCGCAGAAGTTGAAACATTACTTGTCAGCCTATACCACCTATCTCATCTCTCGGTTGGACCCGTTGAAGTACATTTTTCAGAAGCCCATGCCCACAGGGAGGTTGGCGAAATGGCAAATCTTGCTTACGGAGTTCGATATTGTCTACGTGACCCGGACTGCAATGAAAGCACAAGCGCTGGCTGACCATTTGGCCGAGAATCCAGTTGATGACGAATATGAACCTTTGAAAACATACTTCCCTGACGAGGAGATAATGCATGTTGAAGAATTAGAACAAGTCGAGAAGCCCGGATGGAAACTGTTCTTTGATGGGGCTGCCAACGCCAAGGGTGTCGGGATAGGAGCAGTACTAATTTCTGAGACAGGGCAACACTACCCTGTCACTGCTCAACTTCGTTTCTATTGCACCAATAACATGGCTGAATACGAGGCATGTATCTTGGGTTTGAGATTGGCTATAGACATGGGTGTCCAGGAAATCTTGGTCATGGGTGACTCGGATCTTCTGGTACACTAGATTCAGGGTGAATGGGAGACACGAGATTTGAAGCTCATACCGTACCAGCAGTGTTTGCATGAACTTTGTCAACGGTTTCAATCAATAGATTTGGCTACTTTGGCGTCAATGTTGCATCATCCAGACAAGGCTTATGTGGACCCATTACAAATTCAGGTCTGAGATCAGCATGCCTATTGTAATATGGTGGAAGAAGAGCTTGATGGTGAGCCGTGGTTCCATGATATCAAAGAGTACCTCCGGATGGGAGTGTACCCAGCACAAGCTACAGGGGATCAAAAGAGAGCAATTCGACGCTTGGCAAGCGGATTTTTCTTTAGTGGAGGAGTGTTGCACAAGAGAACTCCGGATCTTGGATTGTTGAGATGCATGGATGCTAAACAAGCTACAGTTATCATGGCTGAGGTACATGCGGGAGTTTGTGGACCCCATATAAGCGGATATGTATTGGCAAAGAAGATTCTCCGAGCGGGTTATTATTGGCTTACTATGGAACGGGATTGCATCAGTTTCGTGCGCAAGTTTCATCAATGTCAGGTACATGGAGATTTGATTCATTCTCCACCATCCGAATTGCATACAATGTCAGCACCATGGCCGTTCGTTGTTTGGGGAATGGATGTCATTGGGCCGATCGAGCCAGCGGCGTCAAATGGGCACAGGTTCATTCTGGTAGCTATTGATTATTTCACTAAGTGGGTTGAAGCGAAAACCTTCAAATCTGTGACCAAGAAGGCAGTGGTCGATTTTGTGCATTCGAATATCATCTGTCGGTTTGGGATCCCGAAGGTAATCATCACAGACAATGGGGCCAATCTCAACAGTCATTTGATGGCAGAGACATGTCAGCAGTTTAAGATCACGCACCACAATTCCACCCCATATCGTCCTAAGGCGAATGGAGCGGTCGAAGCAGCTAACAAGAACATCAAGAAAATACTTCGGAAAATGGTAGAGGGGTCCGAGCAATGGCATGAAAAGTTACCTTTCGCCCTTTTGGGCTATCGCACCACTGTCCGCATTTCAGTAGGGGTGACTCCTTATTAACTGGTGTATGGCACTGAAGCAGTAATACCCGCAGAGGTTGAAATCCCGTCCCTTCAGATTATTGCCGAAGCGGAAATTGATGATGTTGAATGGGTTAAAGCTCGCTTGGAACAACTAAGTTTGATTGACAAAAAGAGATTGGCAGCAGTATGTCACGGTCAATTGTACCAACAGAGAATGGCAAGAGCATATAACAAGAAAGTGCGTCAGCGGAAATTCGAAGTAGGGCAATTGGTGTTGAGGCGTATCCTACCTCATTGGGCTGAGGCAAAGGAAAGTTCGCCCCGAACTGGCAGGGGCCATTTGTTGTAACCAGAGTGTTGTCCAATGGAGCATTATATTTGACAGATGTGGAAGGAAAATGTGTAGAAATGGCTATCAACTCTGATGCAATCAAGCGATATTATGTATGATTTCTTGGTTTAATTGTACTTTATTGTATTTGGCATATTTTTGAGATTGAAATGATGAAAGCATTTTGTTCTGCTATCCAAACACTGTATCCTTTGTTTTCCCTTTGAGCCTCATTTATTTTCTTCCGTACCCCTCTTTCGGAATCAGTAACAACTTGGGAGTTCAAGCAAGGAAAATCCGTGTAGAATCAAGAAAAGACAATCTAAAAAAAAAGAGAAAAGAAAAATGAAGAAAAGAAAAGAAAGAAAAGAAATGAAGAAAAGAAAAGAAAGAGAAGAAATGAAAAGAAAAGAAAGAAAGTAGAAGAAAAGGAAAGATTGCAACAACAAAGTAATTTCTCTGCCCTGAACTACGTTTGACTTGATCCCGAAAGGGTACGTAGGCAGCCTATCTCTGAGGTTCAGTCACACCGAAATAAAAGTGCAGAAGTCCCCAAGGAGGAAACTGGGGCAGAAGTGTGGTTGTGAAAGAGATTTGATTCCGAAAGTTGTAGTTGTGAACCCATATTGAATTGTTTTAGAGCCTTTTATACCCTTTTCTTTCTAACCCTATCCAAAAGCCTGCATTACGGTCCAAAGAAAGACCTTCTGATCAGTCTTCAAGAAGTGCCAATACGAGCAAGTAAAAGTGATTCACATCAGGGGCAACACTCCGGTGCAAGGAAAATGATAAAATGAGAGAGTCTTATTGGTGAAAACCCTCACGGGCATCGTAAGGCGAAGCGAGTTGAGAGAAAATAAAAAATGAGAGAGTCTTATCGGTGAAAACCTTCACGGGCACCATAAGGCGAAGGTGAGTTTTTCATACAGGCAAATGAGACAAGTCCGTGGTCAAAAGCTGCTCAGGATATTGCAGGACGAGCAAGGTTTGGGTTTGGTTGAAAATCAGGTTGTGAAAGTCCGGAACGACAAATGTGATGATTGAAAGTTGATTGGTAGAAGAACTGGGCTGGTCAATCCGAAATGCATGGCATGCTCAATGGTACCAGCTGTTCCACTCAGATAAGTCTCATTTTCTTCTTTCTTCATTACAAATCACCCGTTCTCGGATTCTCTTTATCCTTAACCCTTGAGGTCATTGCATTCCATTCTTTCGAGGTCTATCTCTGGGATGTTTCAATGTCAGTTCTGTCCGAAACAAAGGAAGGAATGTCAAAGCTAACTACCAGCTTCCTAGTTGTACAGATAGGGCCAGAATATATCAAAGATGTCCAAAAGCAAAGTAAGTCATAAAGGACCACTGGAAGTTTCATCGATGGATTGATCGGATAATTGTGGGGAAGAAGCGAAGTTTCAAAAGAGGGGTCGGAAACACAAAAACAACAATATGGAATAGAACACTTGGGTCATCAAAGTCAAGGGGTTGAAATTCGGTCAGGAAGTCGAGGGGATTCAAGGCAAGTCCAGGAAAGCGAGACGGAGTAAAGCCCAACAGCAGGGATGTACCTAGCAAGAATGCCGGCAACTAACCACATTTTTAAAACTGACAAGATTTTTCTTTGATTGAAACAGGGGCAGAAAGTTTTCGTTGGCTTCGGAGAAACCCTCCTTAAGGAAAAAGCAAGCATCCAAAATAGGTATGGTGGGAAATTCTCAGGACCCTCCTGGAAAATGAGACTTAGTTTAAATTTTAAAACAATCATGAGTAGCATAATTTAGCATAAATAGGAATATAAGTTGGTTTCAAAGTTCGCACGGGTAAGATAGGATTCAACTAGGAGTTTTCAGGACCCTCCTGGATAATGGGATGTAGCTTTAAAGTTCGTTTCAGATAACAAGATATAGTGGGAGTCGTACCTTCAGTAGATATAGCTTAGGTTAAAACTATCTTTAACTAGAGCTGTCAGGACCCACCTGGATAATAAAGAGTAGTTTAAGACCTTTTAGACAACAAATGTAGTGGGGTAAAACCTCTAGAGGATATAACTTAGGTTCATAATTATTAGAAGTTGTCAGGACCTCCCTGGATAATAGGACTTAGCTTTCAAATTCTTATAATAGTTGGTAGAACAATTTAGTTTAACACTCACCCATGTGCCCAGCTACCAAACTGGGGCAGAAGCTTTCTTTGTTTTTGTCCATTTTTGTTGCAGTCAGGAGCCCACCTGGAGAACAAGGGAATACTTTTCAAGTTCAGCAATCAGGAACCCACCTGGAGAACAAGGGAATATTTCAAATTTCAGCAGTCAGGAGCCCACCTGAAGAACAAGGGAAGTACAATTCCAATCTCTAATTTCTGATATTTGATAACATGCTGTACCCAGTAACCGAACTGGAGGCAGAAAATTTTCTTTGTTGTTTATTTTGTTGAAGTCAGGAGCCCGCCTGGAGAACAGAGGCATGTGTTTCAGCCTGGAGAATAGAGGCATGCATTTCAAGTTTCAGCAGTCAGGAGCCCCCCTTGAGAACAAAGGCATGCGTTTCAAGTTTCAGCAGTCAGGAGCCCGCCTGGAGAACAGTGGCACACATTTCAAGTTCAGCAGTCAGGAGACCGCTTGGAGAACAGCGGCACACATTTCAAGTTCAGCAGTCAGGAGCCCGCCTTGAAAACAGAGGCACACATTTCAAGTTTCAGCAGTCTGGAGCCCGCCTGAAGAACAGAGGCATACATTTCAAGTTTCAGAGGTCAGGAGCCCGCCTGGAGAACAGAGGCACACACTTCAAGTTTCAGCAGTCAGGAGCCCGCCTGGAGAACAGAGGCATACATTTCAAGTTTCAGAAGTCAGGAGCCTGCCTGGAGAACAGAGGACTACATTTCAAGCTTAGGTGGTCAAAGCGTCACTTGAGGAAAGGGAGAACACGGCAGAATGCAATTCAAGGTCGCAACAAAAGAATTCCAGTGGAAGAATACAAGTTCAAGGCAACCCAAAGAGCAAGTTAGAAGACATAGTAGGACCTTTTTTGTAATTCATAGATCATAGCTTAGGCTAGCTTCTTTCTATTTTGACACGGTGTAATAAGGAGGTCAGCGAGCAGTAGCAGCAGCAGCAGCGAAATCACAGCTCCTGGTAGTCCCAGCTACCAAACCTTCCCGAACTACACTGACCTGATTCCTTTTTAGCCAAGGATATGTAGGCAACCTTTGAAGCAGGGTTCGGTCAGACGGTTTTCAAAATGCTTCACACGGAGTATTCGAACAGGCAAAAATCGCTCTTTTCCGCTCACTTATCTTTGCACGAAAACTCTTCGTGTTTCCGGGCAAAGAGGGGCAGCTGTGAGCACGTGATTTTTGCCCTATATGAACTACTCCCATAAATTCAAAACAAAATAATTTCTTTTCATTATTTGCAATTTTGTGAATTTTTGTGGCATTTTATGTTAATAGTTTGCATTTTATTTGTGCATTTTAATTCATAAAAATTCAAAAAATGTTTGGCATTTGCATTTTGGATTCAATTTGACATGGTAGGATTAATTGAGTAATTGAGTTATTTTATAAAATAATAAAAAAAAGAGGGAAAATCACAAAAATAGTTTAATGTGCACCTCTTTAATTTTAACTTTGATTTTTAGTGGTTTTTCTTTCAATTTGTTTTTAATTAATTGAGTTAATTGTCATTTTGGGTTGAATTAGTTTTTTTAGTTAATTCAGTTTTAGAAATTAATTTAGATTTATTTTTAGTTTTGGATTAAAAGAAATTAAAAAAAAAGAAAGTCGAAAGAAGAAAGAA
>NW_017680838.1:9113-12492 GCF_001879085.1 Nicotiana attenuata
TCTTAACTATGGGTGTGCATTTCATGCAACCCAAATCCAAATCCCAAAACGTTGAATAAGAGGTGTCAAGGATCCGGGTGCATTTCATGTGACGTGGTCCAAAAACACGCTCTTAAACGACGTTCACTTTCATAAAAACTAATTAAAAGCGGTTAAACAATTCTAAAATTGCAATAGGATAACATACACTAAAATCATACTTTAGCCAAATATAGCAGTTGAGCGACCGTGCTAGAACCACGGAACTCGGGAGTGCCTGACCCCTTCTCCCGGGTTAACAGAATTCCTTACCCGGATTTTTGGTTCCCGATTGTTAAACAGAGTCAAACCCTTTCCTCGATTCGGGATTCAAACCGGTGACTTGGGACACCATAAATCTCCCAAGTGGCGACTCTGAATCTCTTAATAAAATGAATCCCGTTTCGATTACTTTAATTGGAAAAACTCCTTTTATTATACCCTTCACGGGGTGTAGTAGGTGAAAAAGGGAGGTGTGACAATGCCTCTTGTACCTCCCGGACAAAGAAGAGGCCGCCAAGCCAAGATAAATGACAACGTTCCAGACCCTCCTCCGCCACCTCCAAGAGCGGTCCCTCGGGTGCTGCCAAATCAAGGATATGCAAGTGCCATTGTTCCTCCCCGAATCCGGGCGGGAAACTTTCAAATCACAAATGTTATGTTGACCTTGCTCGACCAAAGAGGGAATTTTACGGGCGCCTCCAACCAAAATGCCTACAAGCACTTGAAGGGGTTCGTAGATACTTGTTGGGGGAGCAAGCAAACAAACGTGTCCGAGGATGCGTTGAGATTAAGGCTTTTCCCGTTTTCTCTTCGGGGTAAAGCGTTGGATTGGTTAGAAAGGCTCCCTAATCATTCTATAACCACATGGGATGAATTGATGGACAAATTTATTGCCAAGTTCTTTTCTCCGAGTCATATGGCAGCTCTTCGGGATGAAATTCTAGCTTTCAAGCAAATGCCAATGGAACCTTTGCATGAGATATGTGAACGATATAGAACAATGGTGAAGGAGTGCCCTAATAACGAAATGACCGAGGCAATGATCCAGCAAACTTTTTATAGGGGTATCAACACCACGAATCAGTGCATTGTGAACCAATTAGCTGGTGGAAACTTTATAAAACTCTCTTACCAAGAAGCTTGTGATGTACTTGATGAAATGGCCGACACTTCTTTGGCACGGCAAAGCCGGTCAAATGTACCCCAAGGTGACCCCACGGTCATCCATTTGCACAAGGAATTGAATGATCATGGCCAAGCTATTGCCGAGCTTACAACAAGAATGAATCAGTTGGCGAAGGCTTAATTGCAACAAGTTCAAAACCCGCGCCAAGTCAATGCAATGGAAAGTGTTTCTATGCTAAAAAGGAGGCAAAGACGGCAACAACAACCTCAAGGTAATGGTGAGCAATTTGACAACAACAATGATGATGGTGGTTATTCGAATGAGTGCTATGATGATCAAAGTGAGGAATGTCAATATGTCAATAACTGCCAAGGAAATAGAGGAAATCAAGGGAATCAACAATGGCGTCCCCAATGCAATTGGGGCAATCAACAAGGCGGCGGTAATTGGAATAACAATAACCAACAACAAGGCGGAAACAATTGGAACAACAACAATCAAAACAACAATTGGAGTAACCAAGGTAACAATCAAGGCAATTGGAACGGGAACAATAATAATTGGAGCAACAACAATAACAATCAAGGAGGGTGGAATAATGGTGGTAGGGGGAAAGGCTTTCAAAGGCCCCCCATGTTCCAACAACCAAACAATCCACCCCCCTTTCAGTCGCAAGGGTCTAGTTCTTCCGGAAGTGATATGGGGTGGATAGAGATGATGTTCGAGCAGATGATGAAAAAGAACCAAGACTCTGATGCACAATTGGCTTCGCATAACACATCTATCCGGAACCTAGAAGTACAAATAGGCCAAATTTCTAAAGCTTTGAATACCCGACCTAAGGGTGCGCTACCAAGTGACACGGTAGTGAACCCGAAGGGGGGTAACAATCATGTAATGGCAGTCACAACTAGAAGTGGAAGAGGCGGTGAATGCCAGCCTCAAATGAAAATCGAGTGGTGAATGATGATGTTGAGCTCCAAGAAGATGTGGATCCTTTGATTGTTGAAGATGTGGTTGAGACAAATGTGAACAAGGAAGTGAGAATAGATATTGATGAGGCCGAGGTGGAAACTCAAGAGGCCGTGAACCCATCTAGGGAACACATAATTGATATGCCGGAGCCGGTGGTGCCTTGACCACCTCCACCTTATCCTCAGCGGTTAGCAAAGCAAAAGAATGACAATCAGTTCAAGAAGTTCATAGATATGATGAAAAGCCTTACAATCAATGTGCCTTTGGTGGAGGCACTTGAACAAATGCCGGGCTATGCAAAGTTCATGAAGGATTTGGTCACAAAGAAGCGTTCCATGGATTGTGAAACAATAAAGATGACGCACCAAGTTAGTGCGATAGTGCATTCTATGGCCCCGAAACTTGAAGACCCTGGAGCTTTTACTATTCCTTGCACTGTCGGGAGTGCGGGAGTTTGCTAAGGCCCTTTGTAACTTGGGGGCTAGCATTAATTTGATGCCGTATTTAGTCTTCAAGACTTTGGGAATTGGGCAACCTAGGCCAACCTTGATGAGACTTCAAATGGCGGACCGGTCGATGAAGCGGCCTTTGGGTATAATTGCTGACGTGCTTGTCCGGGTGGACAAATTCATATTGCCGGCCGACTTTGTCATATTGGATTGTGAAGTGGATTTTGAAGTGCCGATTATTCTTGGGAGACCTTTCCTAGCTACGGGGAAGGCCTTGGTTGATGTTGAGGCAGGTGAGTTGACATTCCGAGTGGGAGATGAGAAGGTGGTATTCCATGTTTGCAAATCAATGAGACAACCCAATAGCACGGAAGTGTGTTCACTTGCGGTCATTGTCACATCTGTGATAGTGGATGACACAAGTTCCATGATGAATGTTGAAGATCCTCTTGAGGCCGTACTTCTTGGCATGGATGTCGATGATGATGCTGGCAGAGTGGAGTGCGTGAATGCATTGCATGGTATGGGTTCGTATTCATATGAGCCTAGGAAGTTATCTTTGGATCTTGAAAACTGCAAAACTCCACCAACTAAGCCATCCATTGAGGAGCCACCGGTGTTGGAGTTGAAGCCACTTCCTCCACACCTCAGGTATGAATTTTTGGGCTCTAATTCAACTCTTCCAGTTATTCTTTCTTCTTGCCTTACTAACTTGCAGGTTTGAGGCCACTTTGGAGGTTGCTTCAAAGGCGAAAAAGGGCAATAGGATGGACTCTGGCGGACATTAGGGGAATAAGCCCTGCATTTT
>NW_017680839.1:0-4088 GCF_001879085.1 Nicotiana attenuata
TACTGTGTGTGCCAGAACCTCGTGTCACAAGCTACGGGCGACTAGTAGAAAATACACAAAAGAATAATACACCATCCTACTGTCTGAATCAGAATAGACAGAAACAAAAAAAGTACAAGAAAGGACTTCTTCGGCTGCGGATCGGCATGAAAGAGAAAGCAGCTCATCGTAGAAGTCCCCAAGCGTGGTCACTGATGCGCACCAGGATGATGTCCCAGATCTACCTGCCTCAAATCCTGTACATTTAAGTACAGAAGCGTAGTATGAGTACATAAACCACATGTACTCAGTAAGTATCCCGTCTAATCTCGAAGAAGTAGAGATGAGAGGTCGACTTGATACTTACTAAGGTCAAGATAGTATAATAATAAAGTGAGATATACAGCATGAAGAATTTCCAATAACACAAGTTTAGGAGAAGAGTCATATTCATGTTCTTGACATAATTAAACTACCGGTTTTCCCTTTTTCATATTAAACAAGTGATCATGTCATATCTAAATGCAAGCATATAAATCATGCACAATCATGCCGAGGTCGACGTCCCGCTCCAACAGAAAATAAATTGTGCACTGCCGAGGGTCGAGCGGCACGAACCATAGATGCATCTATTCTCACCGAGGCGATCGGCCCGGTCCATAATCATCAAGAAAATATCAGGAAGCACATAAGGCTCGATTACATACAAGGGAATTCCTACCAAGACTCAACAAACTCATAAGTTCACTTTTGATTTCCTCAAGTCTCTAGCAAATCATAAATAATCACATTGGCAATTTAAAATAAGAAATATTCCCCAATTAGACATAACGTGGGTCCTAAACTACCCGAACAATTATCATTATAGTAGCTACGCACGGACTCTCGTCACCTAGTACGTACGTAGCCCCCGCATTGGACAACAATTACTCATTTATAATCCTATGGGGACAATTCCCTCTTACAAGGTTAGAAAGGAGACTCACCTCGCTCCAAAGTGCACTTCCAATGTCCAAGAACGAGCCCAAGTCCTTAATTCGAAGCTGAACAATCCCAAACTAATCAAACGAAGTAAGAACTAGTAAATAAAGGCTTACAAGGTCGAACTCTAACTATTTAGGATATTTTCTAACCATTAACACAAGTTTCCTAAATTTCGACCCCGGGCCCACGTGCCCAGATTCCGAGATTTTTCGAAGGAAGTTGTTCTCTATCACCTAAGGATCACATATATATGATTTCTAGTTCACTACATGGCAAATTATGTGATAAAACCTTAGTTTTCATTAAACCCTAGGTCTAGCTCAAATCCCTTGATTTTACCTAATTTTTAGTGTTAAATCTACCTAATGTTTATGTATTTGAACTAAAAATGAGTGGGGATTACTTACCTTGCAATGTTATGTTGAAACCTCCTCATTGGAATCACCAAAATCGCCTAAGTGTTGAGAGTAATGTGGAAGAAATGAGTTTGGGTTCGTATTAATGAACCATTCTACCCCCAGTGATTTCCGCTTCTGTGGAAGAAATCCCGCTTCTGCGGGTTCCGCTTTTGCGGAAATGGGCAAGGGGCCTGGGCCGCTTCTGCGGTCATAACCTCGCTTCTGCGAGGTCGCTTAAGCGGTAAGCCCACCGCTTCTGTGGTTCTGGGCCTGGGCGGATGGACCGCTTCTACGGTCAGGGGTCCGCTCCTGCGGTTTCCCCTGGGCCTGGCCCCTTCCGCTTCTGCGATAAAACGACCGCTTCTGCGGTCTCGCTTCTGCGGTCCAAGAGCCGCAGAAGCGGTTATGACAGAAGCAGCAGATAAGGTTTTTCCTAAGTTTTCAACTTCACTCGAACCTCGACCATTTGACGCTCGGGGCTCCCGAGCCCCGCCCGAACATACCGACAAGTCGTAAATCACGAGGCGGACCTACTCGAACCCTCGATACACTCAAATCAACGCTAAATCGAGGAATCAACCCCTAAACCAAATGAATCAAATCATTGAACTTCAAGTTCTTAATTCTCCTCCAAGGGGTCAAAACGCCTTTACACTACTCGGATTGACACCAAATTTTACGGGTAAGTCTTAACTGATATTTCGGGCTTGTACCAAGTTTCGGAATCGAAATCCGAACCCGATACCTAGGAAAACAATGATTTCTTAATTTATTTAAACCTTTGAAACTTTAACTTAACAATTTCACATAAAAATTCATTACTCGGGCTAGGGACCTCGGAATTCGATTCCGGGCATACGACCAGGTCCCATATTTTCCCGCGGACCCTCAGAAATTGTCAAATCATGATTCCGGGTCCGTTTCCCCAAAAAGTTGACCGAAGTCAAACTTGGCCTTTTTAAAGAAACTTAAAGAAGCAACTAGACTTATTCTTGCTCAAAAACTCTTCTAAATTCCGAACCACCTGTCCCCGCAAGTCATAAATTAGCTAAAGCAAGTGCGGGAAGTCTTATTTAAGGGAACGGGGTTCAAAAATGCAAAACGACTTGTCGGGTCGTTACATGAACAGTGTTGAATCATTACTTCTGAATGCACGCACACACCAACAACACCTATCATCACTGCATTTCAACGAATATTTTGTTGAGCTTGATCTAACAACCTTGAATTCAAAATGTCCTTTAATTGCTATAATGGAAAAATAGTTAATTATACTCTTCTTCTTGTCAAATACTGATCCGACTTTTATTTCATCCAACGAAGCATTTTCTCTTAATATTGTAGTTGGGCATTCTTTTTGTTTCAAATTTGATCTTCGTCTAGTTAGTTGAGTAGATATTTTTTCAGCAACTTCTTCGATTACCGGTGCACTCTCTAAGACTTGAATACCCAAAGCTTGTTCGTTATCAATCTCTATAATGCTTTGTCCTTCTACTTGAATAGAATCAAATGTTTGAAGCACCTCTTCAGTTATTGGTTGAGCTTCAATGTAACGACGCGACCGGTCGTTTTTGGAATTTACGCCCCGATCCCCCATTAACTGCTTCCCTTAAGTTCATTTCTGCTGTTTTGGTTTGCCGGGACGTTCGGTGTTGAGTTTTGGAAAGTTTTGGGACACTTAGTCCCTAAATGAGAGCTTAAGTGTTGAAAAGTGGTCCGTAGTCGAAACAGTATGAAGACGACCTCGGAATGGAAATCTGATGGCTCCGTTAGCTCCGTTAGGTGATTTCGGGGTTGGGAGCGTGTTCGGAATGTATTTTGGGAGCTCGTAGCTCATTTAGGCTTGAAATGCCGAAGTTTGAATTTTTGAAGTTTCCGGTTCGATAGTGAGTTTTTGATCCGAGGGTCAGATTGGAATTCCGGAAGTTGCAGTAGCTCCTTCATGTCATTTGGGATGTGTGTGCAAAATTTCAGGTCATTCGGACGTGTTTTGGTTAGGTTTTTGATCGAAAGCGTATGTGGAAGAAACTTGTAGTTCTTAGGCTTGAATCTTTGATTTAATCGGGTTTCCGGTGTTGTTTTAGGTGTTTTAAGGATTGGTACAAGTTTGAATAAGGTATTAGGTGGTATTGGTGCTTTTGGTTAAGGTCCCGGGGGCCTCGGAATGATTCCGAGTGGTCAACGGAGAAATTTCTAAGTAATTGCTGCAGCTGGTATTTTTCTTTCGGGTATTTTCGCTTCTGCGGCTTGGGAACCGCAGAAGCGGAGCCGCAGAAGCGGCCTTGGACGTCGCAGAAGCGGCTTGTGCCCCCTTCCTCAGGAGCCGCAGAAGCGGTGCCACTTCCGCAGAAGCGGCCCAGATATCGCAGATGCGGTCCTGTCCCTTTTAATGAAAACCGCAGAAGCGGTTGGCTTTCCGCTTAAGCGGGACCGCAGAAGCGGTCCCTTGTCCGCAGAAGCGAAAATGACTGTTCAGAAATATCAATTTCGAGGGTTTAATTTCATAAGTTTGAAAATCGATTGAGAGCTCGGGAGAAGGCGATTTTGAGTGGGTTTTGAAGAGAAAATCATTGGGTAACGTTTCCTTGATCCCTTTTCATTATATTTCATCATTATATAGTCTAAATACATCATTGGAATTCAAATTTTGGACCAAAAATTGGATAATTGGGGTAAAACTTCATTGGCAAGATTATGAGTTTTGATGGGCATTTGACCTCGATTAGG
>NW_017680839.1:6062-12487 GCF_001879085.1 Nicotiana attenuata
ACCAGCAGATCCAGTCGGAGCCCAGGCACCTGGCACACCTACTACTGCCACTACTACTCCAGCGCTCCAGGAGACTTTGGCTCAGTTCATGAGCATGTACAGCACCTTGGCTCAGGCGGGGTTGCTTCCCCTTGCTGCAGCCACATCCTAGGCCGGGGGAGGAGCACAGACTCCCGCCGTCCGCACTCCTGAGCAGCGAGTGCAGGTTGAGCAGGCTCCCGAGATTATTCCGGCACCGCCTGCAGCACCAGTTCAGTCCGAGGATGGGTCAGCTGCTTCAGAGGACGAGCAGCGCAGGCTTGAGAGGTTCAAGAAGTATGATCCCCCAGTGTTCAGTGGATTAGCATCAGACGATGCCTTGGGATTTCTAGAGGAGTGTCATCGTATTCTTCGCACTATGGGCATAGTGGAGTCCAGCGGGGTTTCTTTCACTGCTTTTCAGCTTCGGGGAGCTGCCTATGATTGGTGGCGCACTTATGAGATAGACAGTCCAGTCGAGGCTGCTGCACTGACTTGGACCCAGTTCTCGGATATGTTCATGAGAGAGTTTGTCCCCCAGAGTCTCAGGGATGCATGGCGCGCAGAGTTTGAGCATTTGCGCCAGGGTGCTATGACCGTTTCAGAGTATGCTATCCGTTATACCAGGTTGGCCAGGCATGCACCGGCTTTGGTTGCTACAGTTCGGGAGAGAGTTCGCAGGTTCATTGAGGGTCTTATTCCACCCATCAGATGTAGCATGGCTCGAGAGTTGGAGACGGACGTTCCTTATCAGCAGGTAGTGAGAATTGCTAGGAGGATTGAGGGTATGCTCGCCAGGGAGCGAGGGGAGAGGGAGGCCAAGAGGTCTCGAGAGTCGGGTCACTACTCTGGTGCCCGTACCCCATCAGCAGGTCGTTATGGTAGGGGTTATGCGGGTCGCCTGGTTCATTCAACTCTTCCAGCAGCCGGCAGTACTCCAGCTCCACCTGCACCTCAGGAGCCTTACTATGCACCTCCAGTTTCTAGCGCGCCTCCTGCGCGGGGTGTTTCCAGAGGTCAGTCCAGCAGGCCTAGTCCCAGCCAGTCACAGCCACCGCGTCCTCCCAGAGCTTGTTTCGAGTGTGGTGATACACGTCACATGGTTAGGGACTGCCCCATACTTGGTAGGGGTGCATCTTCATAGACTGCTCAGCCGCAGCGCGCTCCTCAGAGTTCTCAAGCCATGATCAGAGCTCCAGCAGCTATCCCACCTGCCCAGCCGGCTAGGGGCAGAGGTCGGAGAGATAGAGGTCACCCTCGAGAGAGGGGCCGGGCCAGATATTATGTTATTCCTGCTCATACTGAGGTCGTTGCCTCCGACTCCATCATTACAGGTATTATTCTGGTTTGTCACAGAGAGGCATCGGTTCTATTCGATCCGGGCTCTACTTACTCTTATGTGTCTTCTTACTTTGCTCCTCATTTGGGTGTGCCTCGGGATTCTTTGAGTGCCCCCGTTTATGTTTCTACTCCTGTGGGAGATTCTCTTGTTGTGGACCGCGTTTATCGGTCATGTTTGGTTACTATTCGTGGTTTTGCGACCAGAGCAGACTTATTATTACTCGGTATGGTGGATTTTGACATTATTTTGGGCATGGACTGGTTGTCGCCCCATTTTGCTATTCTTCATTGTCACGCCAAAATCGTGACGCTGGCTATGCCAGGTATTCCGCGTGTTGAGTGGAGTGGTACTGTAGACCACACTCCCAGTAGAGTTATCTCTTTTCTTAAAGCTCAGCGCATGGTGGAGAATGGGTATGCCGCATATTTGGCTTATGTGAGAGATGTTAGTGTTGATACCCCTTCTGTTGATTCTGTTCCAGTGGTACGGGATTATCCCGATGTATTTCCAGCTGATCTTCCGGGCATGCCGCCTGATAGAGACATTGATTTCGGCATTGATTTGTTGCCGGGCACTCAGCCCATTTCCATTCATCCGTATCGTATGGCTCCTCCTGAGTTGAAGGAGTTGAAGGATCAGTTGCAGGAATTGCTTGGTAAGGGTTTTATTCGACCTAGTGTTTCACCGTGGGGTGCTCCTGTTTTGTTTGTGAAGAAAAAGGATGGTTCTATGCGCATGTGTATTGACTACCACCAGTTGAACAAGGTTACAGTGATGAACCGTTATCCTTTGCCTCGCATTGATGATCTGTTTGACCAGCTTCAGGGCGCACAGGTGTTTTCTAAGATTGACTTGCGCTCAGGTTACCATCACTTGAAGATTCGGGAGCTAGATATCTCGAAGATTGCCTTCAGGACTCGATATGGCCATTACGAGTTCCTTGTCATGTCATTTGGGCTGACCAATGCCCCTGCAGCTTTCATGCATTTGATGCACAGTGTGTTCAGGCCATATCTTGCCTCGTTCGTGATTGTTTTTATTGATGATATTCTGGTGTATTCCCGGAGTCGGAAAGATCATGAGCAGCACCTGAGGACCGTGCTACAGACCTTGAGGGAGAAAAAGTTATATGCAAAGTTCTCAAAATGTGAGTTTTGGCTGAGCTCTATGGCATTCTTAGGCCATGTGATTTCTAGTGAGGGTATTCGGGTGGATCCGAGGAAGGTAGAGGCCATGCAGAGTTGGCCCAGGCCGTCCTCAGCTACAGAGATTCGCAGTTTCCTTGGCTTGGCGGGTTACTACCGTCGTTTCGTGGAGGGATTTTCATCAATTGCTGCCCCTATGACTAGATTGACCTAGAAGTGTGCCCCATTTCAGTGGACAGAGGAGTGTGAGGCGAGCTTTCAGAAGCTCAAGACAGCTTTGACTACAGCCCTAATCTTGATGTTGCCTACCGGTTCGGGGTCTTATACTGTCTATTATGATGCCTCGAGAGTTGGCCTTGGAGCAGTGTTAATGCAGGATGGTAGGGTGATTGCCTACGCGTCCAGACAGTTGAAGATACATGAAAAGAATTACCCTGTCCACGATCTTGAGTTAGCTGCCATTGTTCATGCCTTGAAGATCTGGCGTCATTATTTATATGGAGTGCCTTGCGAGATCTATGCTGATCATCGGAGTTTGCAGCACTTGCTCAAGCAAAAGGATCTCAATATGCGTCAGAGGAGGTGGTTAGAGCTGCTGAAGGATTATGACATCACTATCCTATATCACCCGGGCAAGGCCAATGTGGTGTCAGATGCCTTGAGTCGCCGGGCGGAGAGTTTGGGGAGTTTGGCATATTTACCAGCTTCAGAGAGGCCTATGGCGATGGATGTTCAGGCCTTAGCCAGCCAGTTTGTGAGATTGGATCTTTCGGAGCCCAGTCGGGTTCTAGCATTTGTGGTTTCCCGGTCTTCCCTATTTGACCGTATCAGAGAGCGGCAGTATGATGACCCTCATTTGCTTGTCCTTCAGGATAGGGTCCAACGTGGGGATGCTAGAGATGCGACCATTGGAGATGATGGAGTAATGAGGATGCAGGGCCGGATTTGTGTGCCCAATGTTGATGGTCTTCGAGAGATGATTCTAGCAGAGGCCCATAGTTCGTGGTATTCCATCCATCTGGGTGCCGCGAAGATGTATCAGGACCTGAGGCAGCACTACTGGTGGAGGCGGATGAAGAAGGATATAGTTGGTTATGTGTCTAGATGCCTCAACTGCCAGCAGGTGAAGTATGAGCACCAGCGCCCCGGTGGGTTGCTCCAGCAGATAGAGATTCCGGAGTGGAAATGGGAGCGCATCACCATGGATTTTGTATCTGGACTTCCACGGACCTTGAAAAAGTTTGATTCCATTTGGGTTATTGTGGACCGGCTGACCAAGTCCGCTCATTTCATTCCTGTGTGTACCACTTATTCATCGGAGCGGTTGGCGGAGATTTATATCAGGGAGATCGTCCGTTTGCATGGTATTCCAGTTTCTATCATTTCAGACAGAGGTACTCAGTTTACATCGCGGTTCTGGAGAGCTGTGCAGCAGGAGTTAGGCACTCGGGTGGAGTTGAGCACAGCATTTCACCCCCAGACGGACGGACAGTCCGAGCGCACTATTCAGATTCTTGAGGACATGCTCCGTGCGTGCGTGATTGAGTTTGGAGGGTCTTGGGATCATTTCTTGCCATTGGCGGAGTTTGCTTATAACAACAGTTATCAGTCCAGCATTCAGATGGCGCCGTATGAGGCTTTATATGGCAGGAGGTGTAGATCTCCGGTGGGTTGGTTTGAGCCGGGTGAGGCCAGGCTATTGGGTACAGAGATGGTTCAGGATGCATTGGAGAAGGTCAAGGTGATTCAGGACAGACTCCGTACAGCCCAGTCTAGACAGAAGAGTTACGCGGACAGGAAGGTTCGTGATGTTTCATATATGGTTGGTGAGCGGGTTCTGCTTCGGGTCTCGCCTATGAAGGGCGTCATGAGGTTTGGAAAGAAAGGGAAGCTGAGTCCGAGGTTTATTGGCCCTTTTGAGATCTTGAGGCGAGTTGGGGAGGTTGCTTATGAGCTTGCCTTACCTCCCAGCTTGGCCGGAGTTCATCCGGTATTTCATGTTTCGATGCTCCGGAGGTATCACGGTGATCCGTCGCACGTGTTGGATTTCAGTTCAGTCCAGTTGGACAAGGATCTATCCTATGTTGAGGAGCCAGTGGCTATTTTGGACAGTCAGATCAGGAAGTTGAGGTCAAAGAACATCGCTTCAGTGAAGGTTCAGTGGCGGGGTCAGCCGGCCGAGGAGGCGACTTGGGAGACCGAGCAGGATATGCGCAGCCAGTACCCTCATCTTTTCACTACTTCAGGTATGTTCTCTATGCTCGTTCGAGGACGAACGAATGTTTAAGTGTAGGAGGATGTAACGACCCGGCCGGTCGTTTTTGGAATTTACGCCCCGATCCCCCATTAACTGCTTCCCCTAAGTTCATTTCTGCTATTTTGGTTTGCCGGGACGTTCGGTGTTGAGTTTCGGAGAGTTTTGGGACACTTAGTCCCTAAATGAGAGCTTAAGTGTTGAAAAATGGTCCGTAGTCGGAACAGTGTGAAGACGACCTCGGAATGGAAATCCGATGGTTCCGTTAGCTCCGTTAGGTGATTTCGGGGTTGGGAGCGTGTTCGGAATGTATTTTGGAAGTCCGTAGCTCATTTAGGCTTGAAATGCCGAAGTTTGAATTTTTGAAGTTTCCGGTCCGATAGTGAGTTTTTGATCCGAGGGTCGGATTGGAATTCCGGAAGTTGCAGTAGCTCCGTCATGTCATTTGGGATGTGTGTGCAAAATTTCAGGTCATTCGGACGTGTTTTGGTTAGGTTTTTGATCGAAAGCGTATTTGGAAGAAACTTGTAGTTCTTAGGCTTGAATCTTTGATTTAATCGGGTTTCCGGTGTTGTTTTAGGTGTTTTAAGGATTGGTACAAGTTTGAATAAGGTATTAGGTGGTATTGGTGCTTTTGGTTGAGGTCCCGGGGGCCTCGGGATGATTTCGGGTGGTTAACGGAGAAATTTCTAAGTAATTGCTGCAGCTGGTATTTTTCTTTCTGGTATTTTCGCTTCTGCGGCTTGGGAACCGCAGAAGCGGAGCCGCAGAAGCGGCCTTGGACGTCGCAGAAGCGGCTTGTGCCCCCTTCCTCAGGAGCCGCAGAAGCGGTGCCACTTCCGCAGAAGCGAAGCCGCAGAAGCGGCCCAGCTATCGCAGATGCGGTCCTGTCCCTTTTAATGAAAACCGCAGAAGCGGTTGGCTTTCCGCTTAAGCGGGACCGCAGAAGCGGTCCCTTGTCCGCAGAAGCGGAAATGACTGTTCAGAAATATCAATTTCGAGGGTTTAATTTCATAAGTTTCAAAATCGATTGAGAGCTCGGGAGAAGGCGATTTTGAGTGGGTTTTGAGGAGAAAATCATTGGGTAACGTTTCTTTGATCCCTTTTTGTTATATTTCATCATTATATAGTTAAATACATCATTGGAATTCGAATTTTGGACCAAAAATTGGATAATTTGGGGTAAAAACTTCATTGGCTAGACTATTGAGTTTTGAGTGGGCATTTGACCTCCGATTTGGGAGATTTTTATATGGTTAGACTCGTGAGAGTACGAGGGTTCTAAAAATGTGAAAATTATTCGATTCCGAGACGTTGGCTTGAGGGGCGTTTTGGTCATTTTATCTATTTTCGCGCCCTAGCTTTAATTTTAATAGTGGAATCAGTTGTTTGCAATATTATTTACGATATGTAATTGAATTGAATAGATCCATTTGGAGTCGGATACTCATGGCAAAGGCGCAGTTTCTAGTGATATTGAGCCGATTCGAGGTAAGTGGCTTATCTAACCTTGTGTGGGGACTTTCCCTAGATGTTTCTCGTATACCTTGTGTGCCTTGTACGTGAGATGACGAGCGCGTACTTGAGCCGATTGATGAAAATCCGGTTTTCACTTAAGTTGTTGATATTTAGCTTTCTTTACTACTTGCCTTATCCTACTTGAAAT
>NW_017680840.1:0-8516 GCF_001879085.1 Nicotiana attenuata
ATTGTGTCAATAAGCACATGCAAACAAAACTTAAAGAAGGGATCAAATGTGTGCCACCAACACTCCAACGGTATAAAAAAAACAAAACAAAACAAAACACATCATCACGGCTAATTCTGTTTTCCATTAATTTGAACTTCATTCCCTTGATCTTTAAATATGATCATTCCTTAAATGTGGTAGAGGAAATAATAGGGTAAGGGACTTAGGGTAAAGGAAAGGGTATAGATTAGGGAAAATAATATTGTATAGCCGCTTTCAAAATAGTAGCGGAATATATATACATTCTGTATGTTATATTAATCTACACAAATAGGTAATTACTCATTTAACAAGTGTTTACAGTCTAGGGGTGTGCATTCGATTTATCCGATTCGATTTTCGACCCTTATCGATAATTACTTATCAATTATCAATTTGTACATATGCTTATTGTTATCGTTTCAATAAGGTTTCGATTTTTTCGATTTCGGTTTCGATAACAAATAATCGATTCGATTTATCGATAAACCGATTCGAATGCACACCCCTAATAATAGAGCATAATCCATGTAGAGATACCTTTGCATAAGTTCTGCATACATGCCAGTAGCAGCATCTGCGTTGTTCAATTAAAACATCAAAATGTGACACAGATCGTGAAAACATTATGAGAAACTTGCAAAATATGGAAGGATTGAAACATCAAAATGCTAGAGGTTTCTTACGAGCACACTGAGATGCAATTTTTCCTTGTGCCATTTTCAGGTCTTGTCTGACAACTAAAACCTGCCATTAAATTTCTCAAGGTCAGGAAATAGCTTTTTGTAGAATCCATCCAACCTTGAGACAATCAAGTATATACTATCACTATATATGTTACATTGATGACAAGCATCCAGTATCAACTTCTTTTAACCTTTTGATTGTTTTTTTTATGTGTGTGTGTGAGAGAGAGAAAGAGAGAGAGAGAAGATCAAGTATCAAACTGTTCAATATGCAATATAGTCTCTTTTTTGTTTAAAGAATACAGTACCAACACACACAAATTAAAGGGAAAAGAAAACTGGATTCCAGCATTTTCAAGATAAAGAAACACAAAATACGGAGTATACAAAGAGTTCCTCAGTTTCCGCCTTTTGCTTAGGGAAACTAAGTTCATGAATGCCAATTGCCTTTGCGCCACTCATCTCTCACTTCCACTAGTTGGTAGCCAAAATCACATGTCAAAAGAAGTAAGAAAAAGCAACACTAGGTAGGAGTTAAATTGTGTTCAATTTACTTTCTAGGCTAAGTGTTTGATGAAGATGCCAATTTTCAACCCCTCAAAAATGTACATGCTCCCTATTAATTTTCCAAGCAGCCTAAGCAACAACTTTGATACTAAAGGAAGCATGTCTAGAGTTAGGCATCACGAAACAAAGATTCATCCACCTCGGCAACAGTCAATAAGGCAACAAATTTTTATAGGGGCATCTAATAATTAACATATCTCCAGAGCCTGGAAATTCACTGTTCTAGAAAGAATTCACGAGCAACGCTTTTGCCTGAATATTTATATCCTAGCCAAAAGTCAATTAATACTACAATACAGTGAAACAACATTTCAATTACTAAGGGATTTCCACCTACATGTATCACCCAACAGTTATTACATATCTAGTTAGCTTTTGCATTATCAGAGCCAAAGCAAGAGTTAACAGAATATGTTAAAAAAGTTACAAATTTTGGAAATAAATACTACTTTTCCTTTAGGGGAGTGACTAATCCTCTTAAAAACTAATTTCTAATCAATCTTTCCATCTGCCTATTTTTTTTTATCCACTTTGAATTCCCTTGTTTTACTAATATTTCTCTTTGTCCTTTCAGTATAAGTCATATTACAAACCCCAAAGAATTATCAAAAAATGTACAGATAGAAGTGAAAAATACCCTCCACCTTAAATAAAGAAACAAAATAATACCAAAATTTAACTGAAAAGAAGAATGAATAAAAGCAAACCATTTTGAGGTCTTCATCATCAGGTTTAGGTGGGGCCAAAATCTTTTCAGGTTGATTTCTGCTCAACAAATGACTTGTCTTCTTCAAAGTGTTACTACTACTTTTGGAAGGCTTAGACAAATCCAACAACAATCCAAGAATGAAACCAATTACTATACCCGGTATAAAATTCTCAGCCTTGAAACTTGCTCCTAACCATTCTTTTTCCTCCTTCTCCTGCTTCCATTGCCATTCTTTTTTTAGTATTACCAAAACAAGCAAAAGAAAACGAGCTACTGAAGATACTCATATACCCAAAAAAAAAAGATAGTACTAGTTTTTTTACCTTCTTGGAAGGGTGGGAAGAGCTGTTGAAGATACGCATTGAGCTTTGGTTGTTTGAGAGGAGAAAAAAGAGAGGATGAGTGATAAAGTGATGGGGCTCAGAAATTTTACTGGAGCAGTAGCATATGAATGCATAAAACGGCGTCGTAGACAGATTATTGATTGTATTTTTTCCTTAATTTGTTTTTGTTTTCTTTTCATATTTTTTTTTTCCTTTGGCAACCAATTTTCTCCAACCATATTATTCAAGAAATCTGGGAAAAAACAGAGCTTGAACGAATGGGCCTTTGGGCCTTTGCTGCTTTGCTCCAAGATTGGGATGATTTTCAGCGAAAATAGCCCGGGCTAACCAATTTTCGGACTGATAATTGAAAAATAGCCAACATTTACAAAGTCATTAAAAAATAGCCACTATTTTGCTGCAACACGGAGAGTTACAGCATAATATACTGGAGATTGGTGCACTTGTATAAGAACTTCCAGCATATTATGCTGGAACTCCAACACACGGGAAGTTCCAGCATAATATACTGGAGATTGGAGCACATGTGTATGAACCTCCAGCATATTATGCTGAACTGGCACTCCAGTATATTATGCTGGAAGTCCAGTATATTATGCTGGAATATTTTTCGGATTTTGAATAGTATTTTCGTTTAGATTTATCTTTTACATGAAAAGTGGCTGAATTTTGTTTACTTTTGAAGCTGTAGCTATTTTAATTACCACTTGTAAATCTGGCTAATTTTTGAATTTCAACGCATATATCCACTTTTAACAAGCGTTTGGCCATAGATCCCAAATTTATTTTGAAAAATCTGATTTGGGTGAAGTTTGGTTTGAAGATGAAAATGTGTTTGGACATACGTTTTCAAAACATATTTTCCAACTTTATTTTGGAAAAACATGTATATAATTCCCAAGTTTTGGGATTTTGGCCCAAAATCAGCTCATTTGAGTTGAGATTTGGGATTTGGCCAAAATATGGGCAAAATTTATGGCCAAACATGAGTTTTGAAAATAAATCCCAAATTTATTTTGGCAAAATTCATGGCCAAACGGGGCCTTAAATTATGGATGTTTTTTGAAATATAATCAGCCTTTGTAAAATAATTAATAAATGGTCATAATCTATATACTATATTAAAAGCACGAAGGCCCTTACCGAAATGTCATTCGTCTTTTTTATCCTTTAAAAAATGAAGTTGTCACCAAATAAAATAGTCATTTAATTGTTCTCCTAATATTTACTTCTTTGAAATCGACTAAAATTTTTGTTATTAAATTATTTTCCATTTGAACTAGGTAGGAAATCCTAAAATTTAAGACTTTAAAGTCAATTAAAATTTACCTAACTTAAATGTTTTCCTCATTAAACTATATGTTTTACATAATTATAATTCTTACATGTTACTTTCATGGACATATATTCTGTGAGAAAAAAGAGTAAATTAAGGTGTGTTTTGAATAAAATTAAAGTAACTAATTGATCCAACAATTTTATGCCTAATATTTAAAAGGGCACGTAAGAAATAGTGCGCGTAAGTCATAGTTTTGATTTATTTTTTTTAAAAGAGTCAATTCTATCTTACCCCCTTAACCTTTTAGTGTTGGGAAATAATACCCCCCCCACCTCTTGAATGGGAAAGAGAGCCCCCTTTAACTAAAGAATTAACAAGCATAATGAGAAAACTATCACCGGAAAACTCAACCAGCTTTTAAGATAACTAAATCAACTTTAAGAAACTTAATTACTTAACTTGGTTGTTATTAAACTGATTCAAATACATATAGTATATTTCATTTTATTTTGTGGATCTTGTTATCCTCAATATGCGAACATCTGGCTCCAATGACGTTCCAAATTCTTTTGTGCCAACTAATAAAGGTTGACGAAAATAGATTTAAGTTATGGTGCTGCTTAATCTCATAAATATTCACGAAATCGATGTGTGGCACCAACTAGTAGCTAGTATAGCTTTGAGTTATTGTAGTAAAATACAATGTTCACAGACCAGTAATGGGTTAAATATTATTTTAGTTTAATTTATCTTCTCGTTAGTTACTTTGCTACAGATAACTCTGCGCGCACCATAAAAAGGAGAATTCGACTTTGTTTTTTTCATATGCTTTGATATTGGCATCAAACAAGCTTAGCTCAAATTGATATTAGCCATAATTGTTGAATAATGAAGAATAAAGGTTACTTGCGAGATACAACTTAATGTAAGTTACTTTTGATATTTGATCTTTTTCCTTTGTCCAATCTATTAACATCGGATTACATGCCTATTGTATTATTCATATTTGTAGGTTGATGGTTATTATCATGACATTAACTAAAAAAAGCATTAAATTGGTTAAGACGTGATGACACCTGAGTTTTCTCCTCCGAACAAGGATTGTTATATTATTTTGTAAATTTTGGTGAACCATTTTTTTCATTTCGTTGGTTGTCTTTTGGGTCAAAGGGGGTTCCCCTTTGTTGATGATCCAAAGGGTCATCACCTATTTCCTCATCCATTCGTGCTTTCGAGGCCTTAAAACGCTCATATTTTTTGCTTGCCTCGATTTGCGTGCGCAGTCTGGGCGCGTAGACCGGAAAGCTTTTTATGTTGAAATATGTGAATTCCGTGAAAAATTAGAAGAATTTTGATATTAATATAGTTATAGTTGACTTTGGTCAAGCATTTTTGGTAAACGGACCCGGACCCTAGATTGGACGGTCCCGGAAGGTCCGTAGAAAAATATGGGACTCCGGGCATGTGCGCCAGAATCGAATTCCGAGGTCTAGAGCCCGAGATACTGAATTTTTCCGTGAAATTATTTTATCTGAAATTATTAAGGAAAATGGAAAATGAAAATTGATAAAAGACTATCTGTATGCAGGCTCGTATTTTGGTTCCGCGCCCGGTACAAGGTCTTAAATATTGTGGTAAGCACTTTCGTGAAGTTTGGTCGAAATCGGACGTCATTTGACGTGTTTCGGACCTAAATATCTAAAGTTTGAAGTTTATGAAGTTATAATGACAAATCATGTGCTTTGAGGCTTCATCATTCTATGTAAATGATGTTATTTTGGCGATTTGATCGCACGAGCAAGTCCGTAGGATGTTTTTGAGGTGTTAGTGCGTGTTTTGTTTGGAGCACCCGAGGCTCGAGTGAGTTTTTGGATAGGCATCGGATTGGCATTTCTCAATCATTTTTAAAAAACTGGTATGTTGGCTTTTGTGAGTTTTCGCAAAATGCGAAAGGGAGACTCGCAAATTGCGAGGCTCGCAAATGCGAGCTTCCAGTCGCAATTGCGAGGTCTGGGCAATTACGCGACAGGTCGCAAAATGCGAGAATTTTGCTCGCAAATGCGAGCAGGCCACTGAGTCGCGAAAATGCGATGGCATTTTCGCAAAATGCGAAAGCCTGGCCTCCAGACCCGAGTTTGCAAAATGCGATCCCTGTGGTCGCAATTCCCCAAAAGCCTGTGATGTTCGGCAAATGCGAACTTACCTTCGCGATTTCCATATCTGAGGCCCAGCAAATTTTAATACTTCAGTCGAATTTTTCACCACTTTTCACCATTCTTTTCAAAAACCCAACACCATAGGCGAATTTTCAAGAGCAAACTTCATCCCAAATCACTAGTGAGTTGATTTTTACTCAATTCTTTCAATCTTTAACAATCATTAAACATGTTTTTCCACTTGAAATCAAAGAATTTTCATGGGTGAAAATTGGGATTTTTGGGTAGAACCTAGGTTTTCTAATAAAATTGGGGAGCTGGACCTCAAATTTGAGGTCCGAAGTTGTTTAAAACAAATTATATATTTGAAACTCGTGGGGAATGGGTAAAAAAGACCATATTTTGGTTCTGAAACCTCGAGTTTTGACAGGTGGGACCCGGGGGGCGATTTTGGAATTTTTTGGAAAAAAACTTTGGAAGAACTCATTTTTTAATGCATTCAAATTGATTCAATATAATGTTTATTAAAGTAATTGAGAATGTGGTGATTAGGATTCGACGCGAATGGAGGTGGAACCGCGCGAGTAAAAGCAATAGTTGAGGATTAAGTGATTTACAAGAGCTTTGAGGTAAGTGTTTGGTTTAAACCCTAGCTTAGAGGGAATAACGGAGTTGAGTCTTGCATTGCTAATGACTGCTATGAGTGAATCGAGGTACGGTCATATATGTATGGAGTGACGAGATACGCTATACATTGGTGTCTAGCATGACGTGTTAGAGTACCTTAAAATCGGCGATTATTCATCGAACTTGATTGTGATTCGATGTGTTATTGGAGTATTTCTATATTGTTGTGAACATACATGTTTGGAATGGATGATAATGATAATTTTGATTCCTAAGGAGGCATGGATCGAATTGTGAATAGCGAAATATTGAAAGTAGTAATGAAATGCTTGTTTCGATTAAGGAGCGCGTCGCCTCCAGTTGTGTGGAGACCGAATTGTGAAGTAAAAAGTGTAGAAAGAGAAGAGTATCATTATGTGCTTGGCCGCTCTCTTTGACGGCTATTGTTGGGCTTTGGTGATTCCATTGCATTGTGTTTCATTGACCGGACTACTACGGGTCCGCTTAGGTGAATGTTTCTTGTGGTCGTGGGATGGACTATAGTTATAGTCTGAAGTGGTTAAGTATGTAATGCGGTTTAGTTATAGATGGGGTGGGTTAGGCTGAGGTATAATCGGGTTAGATATAGCTCGCGATGGTTAAGTGAGTGGTAATATGGTTTGATCTCATACGAGTCGCAGCTGCTGCGTGCGTTCAGAACTGATTGGGGTCAGACTAATGTGGGTTAGTGTAATCCCCGTATGCCGAGGAATATTTGATGATTGATGGGTTTTTGTCCCGCTTAACTAGGAGAAAGTCGTCTATAGATTGTTGTTTGTGAACGGAATATGAGATAAGAAATTTTCTTGGGAGCTTGGGCTACACAGTGATAATCGTGAGATAAAAGAAAGTAAAAGAAAGAGAAAAGCGTTGTTGATTATTCCCCTTGCTGCCGCGTACTGCCTTCTAGTTGAACTTGTTGGATTCCTTTCCACCTCGGCCCCCGGACGACTGTTTTCGCGCTCCAAATATTTGGCTTATTTTATGCCCTTAAATTGTGACTTCGCCCTTTCGTGTCTCCGCGCAGGAGGCATCGGAACTGTTAAAGATGATATTTGAGGGTCCGGGTTGACACGCCGCAACAGATAATATGTGAGGAGGGATCGGGTTTGTGTGCCGCAAGACAATGAATAATTGACGCGATGGTTGCACGCCGCAACAAATAATAATGTGAGGATCGGGTTTGGCTGCGCTGCGCAAACAATGAATATTCGAGGATCGGGTTGAACGCCAGCTAAAATAATTATGTGAAGGATCGGTTGGCGGCCGCAACAGACGATACATAATAAATGATATGGGTCGGGTTGCACGTCGCAACAGTGGTATTGTGGAGCGGGTTGCACGCCGCAACAAATGGTAATTATGGAGCGGGTTGCACGCCGCAACAGTTATTGATGCCATGTGTTTATATCTGAGTATTGATTCCTTGTTCATTGTGGATCTAAGCTGTTTAGTTGGTTACTCTGAATTACTGTTAATATTGTATCTCCCCATCGCATGTTTCCCCTCCCATGTTGTTAATTGCCTTGTATTCGATTTTCGCTGTATATTTATGACTGCACAGGTTTATGTGGTGTCCGGTCTAGCCTCGTCACTACTTCGCCGGGGTTAGGCTAGACACTTACCAGCACATGGGGTCGGTTGTGCTGATGCTACACTTCTGTGCATTGTTGCACAGGTCCAGGTTTTGAGGAGTAGCAACAGCATTAGTACGGGAGCAGGTTTCCATTTTACGAGACTGAGGTAGCCTTGCAGGCGTCCGCAGGCCCGGCGTCTCTTCTTTACGTTTTCTATTAGACTGTTGCCTCCTTGTTTCGAGACAGACAGTTGTTATATTTCTTTCAGACCCTTTGTATTTAGTATATTCTTAGAGGTTCGTGAGTAATGTGACACCAAATCTTGGGTAGAGGTTATTATTGACTGGTTCGCGTTTTGATTAATATTAGACTTCCGCTATTGTTCTTATTAAATTTCATGTGCTATACTGAGGCTATAAACGGTTAAAATAATTGTGTAGTGATAAAGAGGTAATTAAGTTGGCTTGCCTAGCTACCACGAGTAGGCGCCATCACGACTCTGATGGTGGTA
>NW_017680840.1:9536-12486 GCF_001879085.1 Nicotiana attenuata
ATAGACTTTGAGATCTGGCGTACCAGTCAGCTGAGGATTTGGCGTCTGATGTCCCTAGACAGCGTTCCGCACTCGGTATGGGCACTATGAGTTTTTAGTCATGTCATTCGGTTTGACCAATGCCCCAGCAGTGTTTATGGAGTTGATGAACCGAGTGTTCAGGCCATATCTAGACTTATTCGTGATAGTCTTCATTGATGACATCTTGGTGTACTCTCGCAGCCAAGAAGAGCACGAGCAGCACCTCAGAGTGGTTCTTCAGACTCTGAAAGATAGTCAATTATATGCTAAGTTTTCGAAGTGCGAGTTTTGGTTGAGTTCGGTTGCATTTTTGGGTCATATTGTATCAGCAAAGGGTATTCAGGTGGACCCGAAGAAGATTGAGGCAGTCAAGAATTGGCCTCGACAAGCTTCAGCGACCGAGATTCGGAGTTTCTTGGGGTTAGCAGGTTATTACCGTCGGTTCGTGGAGGGATTTTCTTCTATTGCAACCCCGATGACCAGATTGACCCAGAAGGGTGCCCAGTTCAGATGGTCAGATGAGTGTGAGGCGAGCTTCCAGACGCTCAGGACAGCTCTGACCACGGCACCGGTGTTGGTTTTGCCCACGGGTTCAGGGCCTTACACGGTCTATTGCGATGCTTCCCGTATTGGACTTGGAGCAGTATTGATGTAGGATGGCAAGGTTATTGCTTATGCTTCGATACAGTTGAAGATCCACGAGAAAAATTATCCGGTTCATGATCTAGAGTTGGCAGCGGTTGTTCATGCTTTAAAGATTTGGAGGCATTATCTATATGGTGTGACGTGTGAGGTGTACACGGATCACAAGAGCCTGCAATATCTGTTCAAGCAGAAGGAGTTGAATGTGAGGCAGAGGAGATGGCTAGAGTTGTTGAAAGATTATGATGTTACTATCTTATATCACCCGGGTAAGGCCAATGTGGTGGCCGATGCGTTAAGTAGGAAGTCTGCCAGCATGGGTAGTCTTGCGTATATTTCGGTCAGCCAGAGACCGCTTGCCTTAGATATTCAGGTGTTGGCAAATCGATTGGTGAGATTAGATATTTCTGAGCCTAGCAGAGTGTTGGCTTGCACGGTCGCTCGTTCTTCTCTATTGGAGCGTATCCGTGATCGGCAGTTTGATGATCCCCATTTGTGTGTCCTGAGAGACACGGTGCAGCGTGGAGGTGCCACGAAGGTGACTTTAGATGATGATGGTGTTTTGAGATTGCAGGGTCGATTTTGTGTGCCCAATGTTGATGGGATTCGAGAGTTGATCTTAGCGGAGGCCCACAGTTCTCGGTATTCTATTCACCCGGGCGCCGCGAAGATGTATCAGGACTTGCGGCAGCATTATTGGTGGCGTAGGATGAAGAAGGATATTGTGGCGCATGTGGCTCGGTATTTGAATTGTCAGCAGGTCAAGTATGAGCATCAGAGGCCCGGCGGTTTGTCTCAGAGGATTGAGCTTCCCGAGTGGAAGTGGGAGAGGATTACCATGGATTTCATTACTGGACTTCCGTTGACTCGGAAGAAGTTTGATGCTATTTGGGTCATTGTTGATAGGCTGACCAAGTCAGCGCATTTCATTCCAGTAGCAGTCTCTTATTCATCCGAGAGGTTAGCTGAGATTTATATCCGGGAGATTGTTCGCCTTCATGGTGTGCCAGTATCAATCATTTCGGATCGGGGTATGCAGTTTACCTCGCGCTTCTGGAGAGCGGTTCAGCAAGAGTTAGGTACCCAGGTTCAGTTGAGCACAGCGTTCCATCCTCAGACGGACGGTCAGTCCGAGCGGACTATTCAGATTTTGGAGGATATGCTCCGGGCTTGTGTTATTGACTTTGAAGGTTGATTGCTATTCTTGGGACCGAGGTAAGTGTTTGGTTTAACCCTAGCATGAGGGAATAGGAGTTGAGTCTTGTTGCTAATTGCTATGTGATCGAGTACGATGTATAGGCATGGTGACGAGTATCTATACATTGGTGTCTAGCATGACCGTGAGTCCTTATAATGTGATTATCATGAACTGATTGTGAATTCCATGTTTATTGGAGTATTTCTATATGTTGTGAATAACATGTGTACGGTAATATGATCATTTGATTTCCTGGGAGCATAGGCTCGAATTGTGATACGAATATTGAAAGTATGTGAAATGACTTGTTTCATTGAGGAGCGTCGGCTCCAGTTGTAGAACGAATTGTGACAGTACAAGTGATAATTGAACCTCTAGAGCCTTTACTCGAGTTGTGAAGAGAAGAGATCATTATGTTGCCCCCTTGACGGGCTATTGTTGGGTTGTGATTCCTCTGCATTGTGTTCTTGACGGATACTAGGGTCGCTTAGGTTAATGTTTCCTTGTGTCGTGGGATGACTATAGTTATAGTTGAGATGGTTAAGTAACGTAATAGGCTAGCTATCAATGGGGTGGTTAGGTGAGGTAATCGGATAGATATAGCTGAGATGGTTAAGTGTGGTAATCGGTTGGTTATAGCTGCGGTGGTTAGATGTTGGCACTAATGTGGTTATAGTAATCCCCTTGCCGGAATATTTGAGATGATGTTTTGTCCCCTTACTGGGAAGTCGTTATATTGTTGTTTGTGACGGAATATGAGATAAGAAATTTCTTGGAGCTTGGGCTCCAGTGATATCGTGAGATAAGAAAAGTAAGAAAGAGAAAGCGTTGTTGATTATTCCCTTGCCGGGACGTTTGGTTGAACTTGTTGGACTCTTTCCCTTGCCGGGATGTTTGTCAAATATTTGCTTATTTTTATGCCCCTTAATTGTGACTGTTGTTTGGGGAGTCGGACCGCAACAATAATATGTGAGGATCGGGTTGCGCGCCGCAACAATGATATTGAGGATCGGGTTGCGGGCCGCAACAATGATATTGAGGATCGGGTTGCGCGCCGCAACAATGATATTGAGGATCGGGTTGCACGCC
>NW_017680841.1:0-10158 GCF_001879085.1 Nicotiana attenuata
AATGGCTCATCCCACATATAGAGCCTCACATCATGCAGGAACTTTCTTCTGTTATCTGGTGTCAACTCTGGTGGTGTCACCCCACTTGCAATAAAATTCACATAATCTGCATACCACGGGGCTGTGCTTAAGTCAATCACCAATAACTGCTCATCAGGGAATGTTTCTTTGATTACACCCCATTCAGCTACATAATTCCGATTTTCTAATCTGGACAAGTGATCAGCCACTTGATTCTCCGTTCCTTTGCGATCTCGGATCTCTAAGTCAAACTCTTGCAAGAGGAGGACCCACCGAATCAGTCTCGGCTTGGCGTCTTTCTTCTCAAACAGATACCTGATAGCTGAATGATCTGTGTAGACGATGACTTTGGTCCCCATTAGATATGATCTGAACTTGTCAAATGCCCACACCACTGCAAGCAACTCTTTTTCAGTAACTGTGTAATTCATCTGGGCCGGATTCAGAGTTTTGCTCACGTAGTAGATGGAGTGAAAGATTTTATTTCTCCTTTGCCCTAACACAGCTCCCACAGCTATGTCACTCGCATCACACATCAACTCAAAGGGTTTCCCCCAATTCGGGGCAATGATAATTGGTGCAGTCACTAGCTTTCCCTTCAGCTCCTCAAATGCTTTCAGACAGGCATCATCGAACTTGAAGGGGACATCTTTCTCGAGCAACCTGCACAAGGGAGAGGAAATTTTCGAGAAATCTTTAATGAAATAACGATAAAAACCTGCATGGCCCAAGAAACTACGAATGCCTTTGACAAATGTTGGTGGAGGCAATTTTTCAATCGCTTCCACCTTTGCCTTGTCCACCTGCAAACCATTTTTAGACACCTTGTGCCCCAAAACTATAACTTCACGTACCATGAAATGGCACTTCTCCCAGTTTAGCACTAAGTTAGTTTCTTTACACCTAGCAAGCACTTTATCGAGATTCATCAAGCAGTTATCAAAAGAACAACCAAACACAGAAAAATCATCCATGAATACTTCCACAAATTTCTCGACCATGTCAGTAAAAATAACCATCATACACCTTTGAAAAGTCGCAGGTGCATTACAAAGACCAAAGGGCATTCTCTTGAACGCATACGTGCCATAGGGGCACGTAAATATGGTCTTTTCTTGGTCCTCTGGGCTATAGAAATCTGATTATACCCCGAGTAACCATCTAAGAAGCAGTAGTACTCCTGTCCAGCTAATCTATCAAGCATTTGGTCAATAAAGGGGAGGGGGAAGTGGTCCTTCCGGGTGGCATTGTTCAATTTTCTATAATCAATACAAATCCTCCACCCAGTGACAGTTCTTGTGGGGATCAAATCATTATTTTCAGTAACTACTACAGTCATCCCCCCTTTCTTGGGTACACATTGAACGGGACTTACCCATTTGCTGTCTGAGATAGGAAATACAATACCTGCATCAAGCCACTTAATCACTTCTTTTCTTACCACCTCTTTCATGATTAGATTTAGTCGGCGTTGTTGCTCTACACTGGGCTTGTGTCCATCCTCCGTGAGGATTTTGTGCATGCAAAAGGCTGGACTAATGCCCTTAATGTCAGACAGGTCCACCCAATTGCTCGCTTGTGCTCACGTAGCACTATCAACAGCTTCTCTTCCTGCAATTTAGACAAGTCAGAAGAAACAATCACAGGTAAAGTATCAGAGTCACCCAAATAAGCATATTGAAGGTAGGTGGGAGAGGTTTAAGCTCCAGTTTTGGGGCTTCCTCAGTGGACGGCTTTAGGGGTGGTCCTTCTGGCCTGTTCAAAGGCTCAAAGGGGTGTACCCCTTGCATGTACGCACAAGATGTATCTATGATTTGCATCATCTCCTCAACCTCATCATCACTCCCCAGGCTATCAAACAACATAAGTGCTTTCTCTAGAGAGTCGTCTAGATATACACTCGTGTCAAGAATTTGCTCATCAGCCTCAACAACAGATATCATTGAGAGCTCCTCATAGTGGCGTGGGAGTTCGATTGCTTTGTACACATTAAAGACTGCTTCCTCATCATCTACCCTCAAGATCATTTTCCCTTCTCTCACTTTGATAATTGCATCACCAGTAGCCAAGAGTGGTCGCCCCAATATGATTGGGACCAGTTCGTCAGCCTCATAATCCAGGATAATGAAGTTAGCTGGCTGCAACATCACAGTAGTTGGCCTTGGAGCTCCCAAGCCCAATTGCTTGAACAAAGATAGGGGCATCAGATTTATGCTTTCCCCCAAATCATAAAGAGCACGTCCCACATCAATATTACCAATTCGCACAAGGATGGTGAAGCTGCCAGGATCCTTAAGATTTTGAGGGAGCTTATTTTGGACCCTTGAAGTGCACTCTTCAGTAAGTGCAACTGTCTCAAATTCAGTCAATTTTCTCTTGTGAGCCACTATATCTTTTATGTACTTGGCATATTTTGGAATTTCATGGAGCACATCAACAAGTGGAATATTCAATTAAACCTGGCTCAACATGGAGAGAAATTTGCTGAACATGCGATCATCATTCTTTTTCTGCAGTCTCTGGGGGAAAGGGGTGGTGGCCTTGGCGCCCCCACTGGCTCTGGAATTCAGCCTCATTCTTTGGCTCTTGTGTTACTTTAGGGATCAACTCCCCCTCAGGTATGGTCTTATCTTTTCTCTTCTTTGGCAGTTCCTTTAGCTCCCTCCCATTTCTAAGTGTAACTGCATTCACTTGAGGGTTCTTCTCTGTATCACTTGGGAGAGCGCCTGCAGGTCTAGTGTTTTGATTTGTTGCTAACTGCCCCATCTGCCTCTCAAGATTTTGAAATCGGTCCTAAGCTGCTGATTGTCAATCAACAACTTCTTTAGCAAATCATTGGTGCTTTCTTCCATTTGTTGGGGTGGTCTTTGAGGCTGATTGAAACCCCCTTGGGGTCTATGCTGATTCTGATTCTGTTGATTTCCACCCTATGAGAAGTTAGGATGATTCCTCCACTTTGGATTGTAAGAATTTCCGTATTGTGCATGCTGATTCGGTGGACCTCTGTTTTGTTGCCCCACATAGTAGATGGATTCTGGATTTGTTGGGTACATGTCACTCATATGATTGTCGCCACATAATTCGCAGCAAATAGTCATTTGTTGTACCTGTTTCATTGGTTGTGGTTGCTGCATTGTCATCTTATTCATTTGATTTGCCAGCTTTGCAATTTCGGCTCTCATTGCTGACACCTCGTCGAGCTCAAGTAATCCAGCTGTTTTTTGCTTAATTGCCTTTCGTGAATCTCCCTCACCTTGCCAATTATTATCATTAGCCAGTGAAGTTATTCAGTAAGAGCTGAATTTCACTGTATGGTTTGGCCATGCAACTACCCCCACAAGCTGAATCAAGATTCATCTTTGATGCATCATCTAACCCATCTACAAAAGTGTGACCCAATACCTCGTCCGTCTGGCTATGATGTGGACAGTCTCTGAGCATCTTCTTGTACCTTTCCCATGCTTGACGAAGTGTCTCGCCAGCTCGTTGTTCGAACCCAAGAATTTGACTCCTCAATATCTTTGTTTTCTTGGTGGGGAAAAACTTGATTAAGAATTTCCGTGCCAGATCATCCCAAGTGCGGATTGAATTCGCTGGCTCCTTATTCAACCACTCCTTAGCTTCCCCGATCAGTGAAAAGGGGAAAAGTGTTAGCCTGACATAGTCCTTGGAAACGTTCGGATAATTGTAAGTATCCGTAATTTCCAGGAAATTCTGAATGTGCCTCTACAGGTCTTCATGAGGTAAACCCACAAATAGCCCTGTGGATTGGATCAGCTGCACCATGTATTGTTTGAGTTCAAAGTGCCCAGTGATATCAGGCTTCACAATAGCCTGAGTCATATTAGCCAAACTAGGCCTTGCAGCTTCAATAATTGCGCGTTCCTCGTTACCTGCCATCTCAATTGGCTGTGGTTGAACTACGATGTTCAACTCTCTTTCAATTCTGGTTCTAGCGTCCACCTCCCTCCTCACTCTGTGAAGTGTTCGTTCAATTTCGGGATCAAGAGGAAGGAGGTTGTTTGCGCTTCTACTTCTTCGCATTCAAGAAAAGATCCTGTATTAGCACAAACAAAGTGAACTGAAAATTAAAACTTGAATAAATAAATAATAAAAGCTCAATTCAGTCAAGTAGCTAATTTCTAAGTCCCCGGCAACGGCGCCAAAAGCTTGTTGCGACCAAAAACACTCACGCAAGTGCACGTGATCGTCAAGTAATAAAGTAGTGAGTAGAGTATCGTTCCCACAAAGACTTGTGATTAACTGTTGACTGATTCATACTCAATTAACTTATCTATTCAAGAGGTTTTTCCACAAAATAGGGGTATCACTAATTTACTACCTAAATTATCAAGCAATAATGTAACTAGAACAATTAACCAAACAACCAGCAATTTTCGAGAAACAAACAGTAGGAGAGGATATTCCAGGGTCACGGGCTAGCTAACAATCATGTTGTGTTCTTGGCTTAAAACGACTAATTGATTTATCTGGATTGTTGATTGACAGGGTTGATATTACTCATAAGAATCTGTCGAGTTCTTACTCGCATATTCAAGCTAACTTAATGCCTATATGTCTATGGAATTAAGATTAACAAGAATGCATTTACAGTTCCTGTATTTCAACCAAGCAAGGCAATTGGGTATATGTCTATCCCAATTGCGAATCCGTTCCCCGATGCCCAGGTTCAAGAACTTGCTCTATTTAATTCTATTGCAATCTAAAGTTCCCACTTTCGAGTTCAACCAAAGATTCGTAGATAGTATTTCACTGTTAGCTACTCAACAAAATAATTAAAATCAGAATTAAATAAACAACCCAATATGATAAACCAACTTCGTCGAATTAAACGTCAAACAACAACTTTCATGTTTCACCCATGACCCTAGAATAATGGAATTTAGCTACTCATACTAATGTTCAACACAATAGGTTCAATTTCATCACAAATAGCAAAAACAAAGGGAAGAAAAGAAGAACTTGATGGTCAAATCTCCTCCTTGCCTCTTGCCTCTCTATACCTTGCACTAGACTATGAAAAACTTGATCCTTACTCCTTGGGCGAGCTTGAGTTTATATAGGTTAAGTAGGGTTTCCCCCAGATTTCCAATTTTACCCCTAAATTTGGACTAGCGCGGTCGCTCACCTGGGCGCGCATTTGACCGCGCTAGTTGGCATGTGTTCTGTCTTGGGCGCGCATATTTTAGCGCGGGCGCGCACCTGGGCGCGCTAGCCCAGGTCTTCCTTTTCTTGATTTTCTTCCTCGTCTTCGTGCGTACTCAGCTCCGAGGGGTCGTTCTTGCTCTAAAATAGTTCCATTCATCTCTCTAAAGCATCACTTAGGCTCCTCGTCCTGCAATATGTAAAAATCACAATTAGAGCCCATTTTTAATCAATTAACCACATTATGACATTGGAACATAATCAAGCGGGAGCATAAACAATCGCTAAATTACCTAGATTTAGCATATTATCACAGAACATAAACACATAGTATTAAGCAGTCACCAATCTAGTTGGAAGTTTAATTTCAAGGCAGTATATAAAGGCGGATCTAGAATTTCAAGATAATAGGTGCACTATTGTGAAGAGGTGGATCTAAAATTTACATTTAGCAGGTCTAATTTTAGTCTTTTACCATGAACCCACTAGACTTCTGAAATTAATAGGTTCAAAATTATATTCTTTCGGAATTTTAACGATTTTCACATATGTATATATCTATACTCCGTGTCAAAAACAAGACCGTCCGAAGTGGGATTTGAAGGTGCACCTAATAATTATTATGTCATAGGAGCCTCTAAGCATGGGTGCACACACATATATTTAAGTAATTTTAAAGAAATATAACATTGTTATACATAGTGGTGTCAAAATAATTAAAAGAAAACAGTTAACTACTCATATTATCCACTAAAAAATGGGTTGGATAATGAATTTTTTAAAAATGAGTCAAATATGGATAAGAACCATATTATCCATTTAGAAAATGGATAACCAATGGGTAACCAAGGGATAACCAATGGGTTTAACTTTTACATTTGTAAAGCATCAAATTGGGGGTTCCTCAAGTTTGGGAGACCAAGAATTCTCCCAAAAGTGATCATATTCAAGAAGCCATGGATAATGACCATATTATCCGTCGGTTAACCCGTTTTTTATCCGTATTAAATATGGATCAGGTCGAATAATTTATCCGTTTTTCATTATCCGTTTTCGACCTGAACCATATCCGACCTGACCCGCCCATTTGCCACTCCTACTTATACATGGTTTAAGGTTTTTCATTATCCGTTTTCGACCTGAACCATATCCGATCTGAGCCGTCCATTTGTCACTCCTAGGGGTGTTCATGGTTCGGTTTGGATCGGTTTTTCCCTTAAAAGAAACCAAACCAAGTAAGTCGGTTTTTCAAATATTAGAACCAAACCAAACCAATTAAGTCGGTTTTTTCTCGATTCGGTTTATGTAGGTTTCTGTCGGTTTTTCGGTTATTTGTCGGTTTTTTCTTAAATATAAGACATACACTATCAAACACATATTCCGGCGGCCACATTTTCAATGTAACACTATCAAATCAATTGCCATTTGAGAAATCTATTATTTACCAAGATATATTGATGATAATTGAATCGAATAGTAATGAATAATTTAAGGATTCAATTAAAAATATATTATTTTTAACACGAAATGGATTCTTACACTTAACAAAAGAAAACTACCAATCAAACTAGAATGTAAAGGTAAAGAACTATACTAAAAGTGCAAACTATTAACATTTACC
The DNA here is from genome assembly GCF_001879085.1 of Nicotiana attenuata. NCBI lineage: Eukaryota > Viridiplantae > Streptophyta > Magnoliopsida > Solanales > Solanaceae > Nicotiana > Nicotiana attenuata. The sequence continues at coordinate 6,809 of NW_017680841.1, forward strand.
ATTAAATTTTGAAACTTTGTATAAAAATATACATATATATAGGTGTAATAATAAATTTGAAATAGCTACTCCTATAGTCGGTTTGGTTCGGGTTCTTTTTCGATTTTTTTTTTTATTAAAACCAAAACCAAACCAAATTTGATCGGTTTTTAAATTTCAAAACCAAAACCAAACCAAACCAAAAAGTATCGGTTTTTTTGATCGATTTGGTTTGTTTTTCGGTTTGGTTCGATTTTTCGGATTTTTATGAACACCCCTAGTCACTCCTACTTATACATGGTTTAAGGAAAGGAGTATGGATTCAGGTGAACCCATACTCCTTAAGCTAGATACGCCCCTGGCAGTTAGTGGCCTTTTTTCCAATGAATCCAAAATGGAACTGGAGAGCTTTCGACATCTCTCCTTACCTAATGTAGAATTGTTAATTGTTTAGCTAAACAACTCTATGCAAAGATCAAACCGAGGACAATTCTCAAGCGCAGGCTATACATTTCTTAGATATTTTCAGAAGGTGATAGTGGAGCCCAAAAACCGAAAATGAATAGAAGTAGACCTTTGCTTAGAAAGGCTTTTTTATCAATGTGAATGCACTAATAAAGTATTAACAGAAAAAAGTCAAACCTCAAGATTCACAATCTACGAAAATAGAGTAGAGTAATTCAAACTCTCTTTCTCCCGTACAGTTTTTATATTCAAGATTCTGCGTGTTCCAAATATTTATGTCACAAAATGCAGAGACAATAAACGAAAATGTAGCATGGTCAATTCCCACGTCCAATTCCCTGTTTCCATGCCACGTGAGTTTCGTCAGCACCAACATCACTTATTCCTATATTTCTGTATGTAAACAACACCTAGCACATTCTAGAAGCATATGCTATTTAGTAAACAGTTGGCACCAGTAACAAGCAATAACTATGCTTCAATGCCAAACAAGTTAAACTCGAGTGAACGTAGCATATCACTCTGTTTCAATCTCAAACAAGTCAACTGTATGCATACTCATTATTCACGTCGTTCCATTTAAACTCATCTCAGTCCAATATTAGCAACGAGCAAAGAACCAAGCTGGAAGCTTAAATAACCATAGACGACACTTAAACTCATCCAGTAACATGGCATTCTTTTAACATGATGAGTTGATGACTCAAACATATAGCCTAGATACACTTGGGAAATCAGCAGCATTCATAGCTAGTATGTGATTTCCAGCATCTGGTAAATAAGACAGAGGTCTGAATGTTAAAAAAAGACTTATTATGGTAGATGAAAGTTGCAGACTGATGGATCTTGTAGCTTTAATATCTTTAATGAAGCTTATAAGAATAGTTTACAGTGAAAAGGAAACATCAAACTAACAAATGGTAATTATTCCTTCAAAGGAAAAGAACATGTTAATAAACTTATGTTGCACTTCTTTGCCTCTCAGTGACTGGAATACCAACTTGTGAGTTACTACTAAAGCCAGCTTCACTAGAATTAGCCAAAGGCAAGGCCTTAATCACAGACCCATCGGATATACCATAAGCTTTCTTCTTCAGTTGTTCGAGAAGTCGATGAGCTTCCTTAAGTTCATCTACTGCACTTGGACCATGGCCTTCCCAAGCCTCTATTGCTTTCTCCTGGAAGTTTATTGCAAGGTGATAGCTGAAAAATCCACATGTAAGAGGTTAGACACTTTTCTCACCCAACTAAGAGCATCATAAACTAAAACAAACCATTCAACAATATCTTTGCTCACCACACACACACACACATGAAAAAGCGATGTGAACGAGTACCTCATGCAGTCATACTTCTCTAAAGATGCAGAACTTCCTACAATTTCAAACCTTTTCAGGAACTTATAGTTACAAGTGATAAGGAAGATCACTTGCAACAATCAATTTGGCTCAGTTCTCAACAAAAATGATTTCATAACTAAGGTTTTAGGATAACATATAAGGCCTAGGTAATTTTGTCACCGAATATGGAAGCATATGCTACAATTGAACCCCTAGAAGCATAACTGGCCCTGACACCCCTGAAGTTGCGTGAGTAAATCACTGCACCCACTTCTTCAAGATTCTTAAATTGCACTTCCGCAGAGCCTTCTCGAGAGTTTATCTATTTGCTTCTGAGGATTTTATTTTGCTAAAGATTAGGCACAATGGAAGAGAAAAATTCATATAGGTGAAACCTACTACTCCCTCTGTTCCAGTTTATGTGAACTTATTTCCTTTTTGGTCCGTTCCAAAAAGAATGACCCCTTTCTAAATTTGGTAACAATTTAGCTTAAACTTACAATTCTACCCTTAATGAGAAGCTTTTATAACCACACAAATACTCTGGGCCCCTTATTGACTTGTTTAGGACCACAAATTTCAAAAGTATTCATTTTTTCTTAAACTCCGTGTCCAGTCAAACAAGTTCACATAAATTGGAACGGAGGAAGTAGTTGGGAATAGGTCTTAGACTTGGTACAGAACTTCTATCTTTTTTACTTGTATGTTTATTTTATTTTGGTAATTATGATGAGTTGAGCTAAAATAAAGGAACGAAGATTCATATTGCCGATCGCAACTTGCTTGCGACTGAGGCGTAGTTGTTGTTGTTGTCTTCTGAGGATTTTATTTTACAAAGATGACTAAAGCTCTGTGGAAACATTATAAAGACAATCATTTTTGTCCTCAAATTTAGAAATGTATGGAAACTCTATGTAGTATATTAAGCTTCCACCTAAGAGTCTAGGACAGATACAGTGACAGAAAGCACGAAGAAGAATGACAACTAACAAATAGATGAATCTAGCCGACTGGAATTGATTATAAAGCCATATTACAAAGAAAGTCATATCGGAATCTGCCTATAATATGTCATCCAAGATTATGACATATTTTTCTGGACACAAGAAAGTCCCCCTTAAAGCCTCTATCGAACTCAAGAAAATCAAGAAACAGAAGTAACCAGAATGTAGTGGTGATTGAACAGCTGCTATCCTTGCATGAACTAATAATCTAATGTACTGCACTGCTGCAGAAAAAGCAAATGAATCGAGAAAGATTGGTGTTAATTATTAACAAGTCTGATTAAATTTAACGTAAGCAGCACCAGCGACCCCAAATGGAATTGAGTTGAGCTGTTGACTCCAATTAAACTATTAAAAGGCTTAATGCCAATGCACTATAGTTGGAAATATGTCTATCTTGACACCAGTAGGAAATGCTCAAAACAGAGGTGGATGTGATCTGTGCAACCTATGGACACCAATTAGATGCTGGGCGTCATTAAATAATACTCGGGGAACAATTTTGAATAAACTTCCTACGGTAATCAAATTTCCTGGACAGGAAAGGTTCTATTTTTAGCTT
>NW_017680841.1:10625-12485 GCF_001879085.1 Nicotiana attenuata
AAAAATGATTTTTATGCATGGAAATGTTTTATAAATAATTATTTAGTATTTTAAAATACAATGGACTAATTTCTGGTAAAAAATGATGCAAAAATGTATGCATGGGCTATAATTGCAAAGTTATTGCAATTATAGCCAAAAGATGCCAATTTGACTATTTATGAAATAATTTGTAACGACCTGACCGGTCGCTTTGAGCTCTAGCGCGCTGTTCAGCAGCTTAAGGCCATGAGCAAATTCATTTTAGGTATTATGACTTGTACACGTGGTGGGAACTGAATTTCGGGAAGTTCGGAGTTGATTTGGAAAGAAAAATTCTCATTTTAGAAGCCTTAAGTTGAAAGAATTAGCTAAGATCGGAACTTTGAGTAAACGACCTCGAAATCAGGGTTTGAAGGTTCCAGCAGGTTTGTATGACGATTTCGGACTTGGGCGTATACCCGGATCGGGTTTTGGATAACCCGGGAGCGTTTTGGCGCCAATTGTGGAAGTTAGCATTTTGGAAGAAATTTCATAAGTTTGGGTTGAAGAGCATTTTAGGGTTATCGATGTCCATTTAGGATTACGAGTCTGGGAGTAGCTCCGTATGGTGGTTCTGGAGTTGGGAGCGCGGTCGGAAGTGAATTCGGAGGTCCCTAGGTCATTTTGGAGTCATTTGGCTAAAGATAGAAATTTGAAGGTTTTCAGAAGTTTGACCAGAAGTGAACTTTTTGATATAGGGTTCGGAATCCAATTCCGGAGATTGGAGTAGGTCCGTAATGTCAAATATGACTGTGTGCAAAATTTGGGGTCAATCGGCGTGATTCGATAGGTCTAAACATCGAGAGTAGAAGTTTGAAGTTATAAAGCTTGGATTGGAGGTCGATTCGTGGTTTTAGCGTTGTTTGATGTGATTTGAGGCCTCGAGCAAGTCCGTAATGTATTTTAGGACTGGTTGGCATGATTGGTAGGGGTCTCGGGGGCCTCGGGTGGATTCCGGATGGTTAACGGATCGAAAATGGGATTTTAGAAAAGGCTGAAGTTGCTGGTATCTGGTATGACCGCACCTGCGAGGGTTTGGCCGCAGGTGCGGAGCCGCAGAAGCGGCTAGGGCGGCGCAGATGTGGTTTTGGGGTCAGTAGTGAAGAGACCGCAGAAGCGGGACCGCACCTGCGGTGGACGAGGCGCAGAAGCGGAAGGGAGGTCTGGTGAGCATAACCGCAGAAGCGGAAAGCTGGCCCGCACCTGCGGAACCGCAGAAGCGGTCATAGGACCGCAGGTGCGGAAAGTGCTGGAGACAGAAGGGGTGTTTTAAAAATTGGGTTTTGGCCATTTCTCTCATATTTTCTTGGCTTGGGCGATTTTTGGGAGAGCTTCAAGTAGGATTTTTTATCATCAACGATAAGGTAAGCTAATCTCATCCATCTTAAGTTAAATACATCGATTATGTATAGATTTTGGCATGTAAATTGGTAGAAATTTGGGGTTTTGATAGAAAGACCTAGAAATTCATATCCTTGGAATTTGACCACGATTTTGGGTATGGAATTAAGAGAAAATTATATATTTGAGTTTGTGAGGCTATGGGTAAACTTATTCTTCGAAAATTTTGGAAATTCGGGCACGTGGGCCCGAGGGTATTTTTGTCAACCTTTCGATCGGGGTTAGAAATTGTAATAAATTGGATTAATATGAGTAGTTTATCATATATTAATGAATTTGCATAATCATTGGCTAGTTTTGGGAGTATTAGTCATCGATTCAAGTCTTCGGTAAGGGCGGTGGAAGTGCCGGTTAGTGGTAGTCTTTGGTAGCGAGGTGAGTCGTCCTTTCGTAACCTTGTAAGAGGGAAGTTGTTCCCGACTAGGTGAGTTAAGTTGG
>NW_017680842.1:0-9687 GCF_001879085.1 Nicotiana attenuata
GGTCTCGCCTATGAAGGGCGTCATGAGGTTTGGAAAGAAAGGGAAGCTGAGTCCGAGGTTTATTGGCCCTTTTGAGATCTTGAGGCGAGTTGGGAAGGTTGCTTATGAGCTTGCCATACCTCCCAGCTTGGCCGGAGTTCATCCGGTATTTCATATTTCGATGCTCCGGAGGTATCACGGTGATCCGTCGCACGTGTTGGATTTTAGTTCAGTTCAGTTGGACAAGGATCTATCCTATGTTGAGGAGCCAGTGGCTATTTTGGACCGGCAGATCAGAAAGTTGAGGTCAAAGAACATAGCTTCAGTAAAGGTTCAGTGGCGGGGTCAGCCGGCCGAGGAGGCGACTTGGGAGACCGAGCAGGATATGCACAGCCAGTACCCTCATCTTTTCACTACTTCAGGTATGTACTCTATGCTCGTTCGAGGACGAACGAATGTTTAAGTGTAGGAGGATGTAACGACCCGGCCGGTCGTTTTTGGAATTGACGCCCCGATCCCCCATTAACTGCTTCCCCTAAGTTCATTTCTGCTATTTTGGTTTGCCGGGACTTTCGGTGTTGGGATTTGGAGTGCTTTGGGACACTTAGTCCCTAAATGAGAGCTTAAGAGTTGAAAAATGGTCCGTAATCGGAACAGTGTGAAGATGATCTCGGAATGGAAATCTGATGGTTCCGTTAGCTCCATTAGGTGATTTCGGGGTTGGGAGCGTGTTCGGAATGTATTTTGGAGGCTCGTAGCTCATTTAGGCTTGAAATGCCGAAGTTTGAATTTTTGAAGTTTCCAGTCCGATAGTGAGTTTTTGATCCGAGGGTCGGATTGGAATTCCGGAAGTTGAAGTAGCTCCGTCATGTCATTTGGGATGTGTGTGCAAAATTTCAAGTCATTCGGGCGAGGTTTGGTTAGGTTTTTGATCGAAAGTGTGTTTTGTTGGAATTTAAAGTTCTTAGGCTTGAATCTTTGATTTAATCGGACTTCCGGTGTTGTTTTAGGTGTTTTAAGGATTGGTACAAGTTCGAATAAGGTATTAGGTGGTATTGGTGCTTTTGATTGAGGCCCCGAGGGCCTCGGGATGATTTCGGGTGGTTAACGGCAAAATTTGAGAAGTGTTGCAGCAACTGAAGTTTTTCCCTTCTGGTATTTTCGCTTCTGCGGCTTGGGAACCGCAGAAGCGGAGCCGCAGAAGCGGCCTTAGCATCGCAGGAGCGAATTGGGCTCCCTCAGCTTTTTTCGCAGGTGCGGAGGATCTACCGTATATGCGGTTACGCACCTGCGAGGCTTCTATCGCAGATGCGGTCCCGAGTCTTTTGTGAGAAACCGCAGAAGCGGTAAGTATTTCGCAGAAGCGGCAACCGCATGTGCGGTTTAAGACCGCAGAAGCGGAACCCTAGATTTTTAATGAAAACCGCAGAAGCGGCTCGTGGTCCGCAGAAGCAGGACCGCAGAAGCGGTCCCTTGTCCGCAGAAGCGGAAATGACTGTTCAGAAATATCAATTTCGAGGGTTAAATTTCATAAGTTTGAAAATCGATTGAGAGCTCGGGAGAAGGCGATTTTGAGTGGGTTTTGAAGAGAAAATCATTGGGTAACGTTTCCTTGATCCCTTTGAATTATATTTCATCATTATATAGCTAAATACATCATTGGAATTCGAATTTAGTTTAAAAAGTTGGTAAATTTGGGGTAAAACTTTATTACCTAAACTATTGAGTTTTGAGTGGGCATTTGACCTCCGATTTGGGAGATTTTTATATGGTTAGACTCGTGATAGTACGAGGGTTCTGAAAATGTAAAAATTATTCGATTCCGAGACGTTGGCTGGAGGGGCATTTTGGTCATTTTACCTATTTTTGCGCCCTAGCTGTAAATTTATTAGCGGAATCAGTTGTTTGCAATATTATTTACAATGTGTAATTGAATTGAATAGATTTGGGCCATTTGGAGTCGGATAATCGTGACAAGAACGTGGTTCCTAGTTGATATTGAGCCGGTTCGAGGTAAGTGGCTTGTCTAACCTTGTGTGGTGGACCTTTCCCCTTAGGATATTGTTATTTGGTATTTTGAGTGCCTTGCACGCGAGGTGACGAGTGCGTACTTGAGCCAATTGTTGAAAATCCGGTTTTACTTAAGATATTGCGATTGAGTTTCTTTCATATTTGCTTTATTCTACTTGCAACTATAACCTGTGCTAGATTAGGAGAGCATGTTTAGTTGTTTTAACTTGCCTACTTGCTTAAGTTGCCCTTACTATACTACGTGAAGCATGTTAGGCCAGTACTGCCCGTTGCTTGTCTTTGTACTTCATTTCTGTGTATCTTCTGGTTGTGATTGCGTATTTACATTGGGACTACGGATGTGGGATTCCGGTAGCTCCCCCCCCCCCCCCCTTGTTTGTTTACTTTGGGACTACGGGTTCGATTCCCGGTAGATCCCCTGCACTTTTACTTTGGGACTGCGGGTTAGATTCTCGATAGACCCCCCTGCACATTGATAGTGTGACTATGGGTCGGTATCCCGGGAGATCCTTCGGATATACACATATGATGGACTACGGGACGGTATCCCGGGAGATCCACTGGACAGTTGAGAAAAGGACTACAGGATGGTATCCTGGGAGATCCTCATTGTTACCATTGGTATTGAGCTGTACTTATTCTATGGTTGTTCCGTTCTTGTGTATTTGCTATTGCCTTGTTTAACCTGTCTTATTTCACTGCTGTATTTATTGTTTCTGTCAGATTATCATACTGTTAATTATTGTTATTTCTATATTTTGTCTCAGTATGGCCCTAACCTTCCTCGTCACTACCAACCGAGGTTAGGCTTGGCACTTACTGAGTATCGCTGTGGTGTACTCATGCCCTTCCTGCGCATATTTTTCATGTGCAGATCATCCAGGTACCTCTACTCAGGCGCACTATCAATGAGGCAGGAGGACTACGGAGACTTCGAGGTAGATCTGCTGCGTCCGCAGACCGACGAGTCTCCCTCTTATTCTATCTTTAGTACTTAGTTTTCCTTCTTTCGGTTGTTAGAAATTCTGGAGTTTGGAACCTTTACTATACACTTCTGTAGCCTGTGTTGCCCGTGAGTTTCCGGGTTTTGGGGATTGTTTTAGACTTGTGATATTGAGTTGTACTTGCCAAGCGGCATTTAGTACAGTTTCCTTTAGATATTTGATTTGATTTTCTCTATTTTTCCGCAATTACTATATTTCCGCAATGTTAGGCTTACCTGGTCATGGGGACCAGGTGCCGTTATGACATGTTCACGGTTGGTGAACTAGGGTCGTGACATAGGGAAACCCGGGGCGTGACAAAAACCTCGAAGCAATCACGTTGCTATGCAACGAAAATCTTGGCCGAAACTTTTCCTTAAGAACTTAGCAACAACATTGCTATTTGGAAAATGAATTAACGTGCTATGTTCCTTGGACTAGAAAGTGATTTGAATTGTTAACATTTCTATGCTTGGCATGTTTGTCTGAAACTTCTCTTAAGAAATAAGAAAGTAACGTTTAATCTTTGTTGGATCTCTTTCTTAAGAGATTGAAATATTATCCTCCAAAAAGTGAATGAAATGAAATGGAACAACTCTTATATTTCCTTGATGGAATTGCTGCCACCGTGACTATCCTTATCCAAGATTCATTGTGGATTCATGCCACATATTTACATAATGTAAGAGTCACAACGTGTTTAAGGAAAAGATGCCACGTTAATCTTTATCCCAAAGATTTTATTTAATTAGTTAATCTCCCACCAAAAATTATTAATTACCCCAATTATACACACAATTAAGAATTATCTCAATTTACTTAAAGTACTACTCACTTTTAATATACTTTATACACCTTACTATCATGACCATGTGGTACCTTGTATAGTACTAGTCCATAAATACCGGGTATTTTAGCTCGAGCTGTATTTCATCCTAAAATTTCAAACGTCAACGAAATTTATTTTCTTCAATTTGCTTACCCTCTCACCTTCACAAATTTACTCATCACTTGTTTGAAATAGCATAATGCTTATAATCTCAAAATAATCCCACTCCCGAACTTACGTCGATTAACTTACGACGAAACTTTAACGTACGAAAAATGCGGGATTTACTATCTCATTTTCCGAGCTTCCGTCAATTTACTGATGGCGTACCTTCACGTACGAAAATATGTGTAACATCATCCATGTGGCACGCTAAAATAATACATGTGATCACTGCGTCTGAAGCAACGGAATCTAGCCTAGCAGGAAAAGCATAGCATCGAGCTTGACCACCACCTGATCAACCTCCACCTCTAGGGTGACCTCGAGCTGCCTGAGTCCCACCCCGAGATAGCTGAGCAGGTGGTGAAGTAACTGGCGCAGAAGTAATAGCCTGACCCCTCTGCTGAATTGGACCTCCCATAATACGGGGACAATACCTCCTCACATGCCCCAACTCTATGCACCAGTAGCAACCTCTGTTACACCGCGTAAGTTTAACAACTTTGATACCGTTATATATACATACATACATACATATATATATATATATATATATATATATATATATACATACATACATACATATATATATATATATATATATATGTATGTATGTATGTATATATATATNGTTATACATGCACATTGACCCATGCCAGATGATGTTATATAAGTATACATACATACATACATACATATATATATATATATATATATATGTATGTATGTATGTATATATATATATATGGTATTTTGAGTGGAATATTTTTTTAATAATTTAAAAAATAAATAAATATGATTTTATATAGTTATTAATATTACTACTTTCGTTTATGTTTTAAATGATACAAATAATATGAGAAAACTTATGATATTTTCATTATTGTAAAGATAGAAATTATTTTCTCACAATAAAGGAAGATTATCTTTTTACCATTTTAAAAATTAAGCGTACGAAAATTTGTACTCTTTTTATAAGATTAGGAAAATTATAAGTTGAGAAAATATGTGTATTTTTTTTACATGGAAATTTTAATAAAATAATAATGTATGTATTAATTTTATATGGTACCACTACGATAGTAAAGTATATTATAGTAAGGTGTATAAAGTGTATTAAAAGTGAGTAGTATTTCAAGTAATTTGGTATAATTTTTAATTACGTGGGTAATTGGTTAATTATCGGATGACGGGACATTTTCTAATTACCTAATAATTGGATAAAGATTAAGCTTACCCACCCCATCCTCACGTGGCAACAACACAAATCAAGCAGAGTGACTCATTCATTAATTTGCTAGGTGGCAACCTAATATATGGATTCCAAGACCAACTTTTATTGCTGCCTCCTTCCTTGTGTTAAAAAAAAATAATAATCAAAACGAAATTGAAGAAGGCTTGAGGCGTGAGAACGACTTTCCTTAAAGAAGTAATTGCCCGTATACAGATTTGGGGAAAATACAGACAATCTTCTTCAGGATACAACAAGCCACAAAATTGATACTTGTAGATTTTCTGAATATCCTTTGTAGGGAAACTCGTGTTTATTTGAGCAAAAGTCAGGCCTTTTCTAAAAAGACACTTTATTTCATTAACAGATGTGTCTGTTTATTTGAATTAGATTTTCTGTTATAGAAATAAAAAATAAAATTATTAATTTAATAACCGGCCCAAGTCCAAGTCCAAGTATTTAATATTAATATATATATTATATATATATATATAAACAAACATTTGCACATACACTTAATAGTGTGTATTCTCAAGCAAATATATAAAATGGACAAGAACTTAAAAAGCCCATAAAGGAGCTTTAGATTATCGATGTGGGGAAGTCCCACTTTCCCTTACTTTCAAATAACAAACTATTTCTTTCACCTTGTTGAGTTCCATATAGCATGAATTAACAGAGTATTGTCCATTTTTGTCGGCCTTGTCCATACAATAGTGAGATATTCTATTTTGGTAAATGGTGAGCCTGTGGGGTTTTGTCAATCGCAAAGTGGGTGGTTTCTGTTTTTACTAGTAATGGAACTCGTTAGCAGGACGGCGGAGAAAGCTGTTCAACATCAATGGATTAAGTGATTCACTGTTGATAGTAATGTAGGGGATGAGATAAGCCTTCAATTAGAAAAGGGGATAATGGAAACTCAGGAGCTTTGATCATAGCTATTAAGCTCTTTGGGGGAAGTCAGAAGTTCTTCCACTCGGAATTGTATAAGAGAAGAAAGCTTCACAGAAGACTCCGAAGAAGGGTTATCACAGTCAGGTGCGAATTGATTACCATTATCTGTAAACTACCCCTACTCCTATTTAGGGAGTTGAGGCGAAAAATGGCTTGATGAACCGTTCACCTCCTTTTCTGCCTTTCTATCTATACTTCCCATCTCAGCAAATTATGGAACAAGCAACGGTTTTCGCGCGAAAATATTTTCTACATTTACAGTAAACGAGTATTACGAGAACTTTGTGTGCAGCAATAGTATAATTGGAGATTGGTCCTTGGGAATTAGTTTGGATAACTAAGCTGCCACTAAAGTGGCTTGCTTTAAATACATATATTCAATTCATACTCTTACCAATCATTGTTCATTGTTGCAAACTAGAACCGTGCAAGCAAGATGAGTTACATATTACATTAATGTTGCTCACAACTATAACAGTAGAAGGCATTAATTAACTATAACATTAGAAAATATAGGCATTGAGAATTGACATTATTTTGTCTTTTCCATTATACGCTTGCTGTTACATGATGAAACCATCTACAATTGCGTAAGAGGTCTATTCTTGATTTGACCGGGATGGCGACCTTTGAGATTGTTAGATCGTTGCTTGAATTTATGCTGGAAAAGTTGCACGAGTATTTGAGAGAAAGCTTAGATATTGTTCAAGAAGAGGTTGTTGATACGAGTGTTGAAGCTTATAGGTATGTTAAGGCTAATCCTTTCTTCTTTTTGGCATGATCCAAGTAACGATACGTAAAGGTAATGCTATTCCATAAGTGATTCTACTCTTAATAGTGTTTAACCAAAAAATGAGATTTTAGTCAAAGCTAGAATGTAGAAGAACTCGGGTTACTGATAATCAAGAAAATAAATGAAAAGAAGTAATTCTGGATAGCAAGATGATAATCAAGAGAAACAAATAAATCAATGTCTATTCCAATAGTATTCCGTGTCCTTACAACTGATCATACATCTCTCTTTTATAGATACCTTTGGAAATATACATTTTCCTTATAATGAGGCTATTATGAGTAATTAAAGACATTGAATGTTACGTTGCACAATCATTACATTTAAAATGTTTTCTCTAACGTATTCAGCATTTAATACCCATAAAATGCTGTATCCGTATTCTTTTCCATTGTCAGATTCATTCCTTCTGATTCTCAAATATAAATGACTTAAATAGGTACGGGCGCCGAGTTATTTTTCTGATTGCCCGTGCCTCTTCCTCTTTCTTTGCTTGCTCCTGTTGCACCTCATGACTCTTGGCTAATTGCAATTCTTTGACCATTTGACCAATCCACGTGTCTTGACACGTCACCTTTATATATAAATATAATTTTTTCCAATACAGATAGTCCCTCACAGATAGTCCCCCCACTTTCCATTTATTCATCATTTGAATATTTTGGAAGTGGATTTCACTAAAAGAGAATTTTTGTCACCATTAATGCTCTGACAAAATTGACGCTTCAATTGTCACTTCCATTAAATGCGTTTTTACACGTGTCATCCTCTTATTAGCTCTACAATTTTGCAGCACTTTCTTAGACTTTCTTTTTGGCTTCCCTGTTCACGAAGTGTCAGTTATCATTATTATGGTCCTCCCATCATTGTACTTTTTCCTTTTGCCGGCTGTCCATCAGTATAAATATAACTTCTTTTCTTGTCTTTTACCACATAAAGCGCATTGAACACTTCAATTCATCAAATCTCTATTCACTTCTTCTTCACTTCAATCTTCTTCGCCGTGACTTCATCAAACCCTAACCCTAGGAGAACTCCTATTTTAGATAACTTCCCCAATGCCCCCATTAGGCATAGAAGAGGTGGTAGACTTCGTAGCTTAGGGTCTGCTCATGGTGGTAGCACATCCACGCCTTCTCCTAGTTCTGGTCCTTCTTCTAGAACTAGAGGTTCCTTTTCTCAAAGGTCTTCTTCTAGGAACAAAGAACCCTCTGAGCCTTTACGTGAGCCTTTAGTTGAAGAGATAGTCCCAACAGAGCTATCTTTTCATCATGATAGGGAATCTCTTAGGAACCAAGTTGCCACTTTAGATCGTGCCGATACTTTCCCTACTCAAACTACAGAAATTCTAGCTCCTATAGTTCGTAAGGACTGTCACTGGAGTGATGATTTTCCCATTATCATTCCTAATCCAAATCAGAGGATCACTTCTTACATGATTGGATTCTCTTTTGTTTATACATACCCTTTTACTATAGGGTTCAAACCAGCCATTGACCCGGTCATTCTAGATTTTTGCCGTTTTTTCAGCGTTTGTTTGGGTCAAATCGGTCCAATTTTATGGAGGGCTGTGGCCTGTTTGAGGCACCTCACCAACATGGCAGATGTTGGCTTTACTTTCCCTCACCTAATTCACCTCTACTCCCCTAGGCTTTTCCGCAATGGCATTTTTACCCTAGCGGCCAGGAGCAAGAGGGTTTTAGTGAGCCCTGAAGATGACGAAGACCGTGGCTGGCATGCTCGGTTTGTTGCTGCCCCCACTGCTGGCTTAGTGGGTGAAGATAATGTTCCCTTCCCTGAGAAGTGGAATTTTGCACGTAAGTGTTATATCTTTCTCGTGCCTTTTTCTTTCAAGCTTATTAATTTCTCTAATGTCGCTTCTTTTCTTTTCTCAGCAACCATGGGTGTTGTAGAGAATGTGCCCAACTCCCGTGGTTGGGTAGAGAAATTGTTGAAGACCGCTCCAATGGAGGGTAGGTCCTGGAAAAACCTTTCCAACCGTTACGGTTGGAAAGTAAAGACTCATGGTAAGAGTTTCTATTTTATCTTTCACGTATATAAATATTTTCCTTTATTGTTCTAACTTTGATCCTTCTTTTTATCAGGATTTACTATTCGGGGAGTTACTGCTGAGGCAGTTGTGGCCTCTCGTGACTCTTCGGGTACCCGTACCTCTTTAGCAAGAGAAATAGTCTTGGGTTCTTCTTCTCGTCTACCTCTTCCCGAGCCTGTTGATACCCCAGTTGTTATTCCTGATGATGACGTCACTCTTCACGATACTCGTGAGTCTATTGATCAACTTTTTATCAGTGGTTTTGATAGTGGAAATTTAGGGCCTGTTTCAGATGAACTTCCCTTATCTTCCTTTTTTACTCCCGCGCCTGTGACTCTTTCCTTACCTGCCTCAACTGTTTCTGTTCCTCCCTCTACTGTTTTTACTCCTTCCACCGCTCCTCCTTTGACAATTCCCCCACCTATCGTTCACCATACGGAGGTGGGTTCTTCGAGTAGAAGTACTGCTATGAGGAGCGTAACTATTGAAGTTCCTGCTGATAGCAGCCTCTTAAGGAAGTCAGGTCAAGCTGACGTTTGGCTCGAGCCTTTAATTGGCCCAATCGAGAAAGCAAAACTGAAGAGCCATAGCAGCCTGACTTTGATGAATGACATAGTGCATGCTACTTTGAAGGTATTTTCCTTCTTTCTCTTCTTTACTTTGTAAAAATTT
>NW_017680842.1:11460-12479 GCF_001879085.1 Nicotiana attenuata
TTGCCTTCTTTATACATACTCGTGTATATTATGTAGTCCCCCAAGTGTTTGAGTGTTGAAGTATGAAGCCTCGAGCACTTGATTGTTTCTCTCTTTTGGTCCTTTTCCTGAAAAGGAAAAACATACGGGACTCGGAGGTGCGATTTTAGATGAAGACTGCCTAACCTGTTTATATTTCTATCAGAATAATTGTAACCCTAGGCTAGGAATTTTAGTTTATTCCGGGTTCCTTATAGGTCGTGACTCATCATTTAGTACGGGTTAGTTTTTTTGCCTAACATCTAAAATTGTTAGTAAAATTTTAAGAATTCAAAAAATTAAATGAAAAATGGCGATACCTGACCGTGGGTATTCTTTAGAAGTAATATCTCTTCAAATGAACAGCATTCCAATGTGAAGGTAGTATTTTGCCATCCCATTGTCTCCAATTCATACGCTCCCTTTCCTGCAATATCACGAACTCTATAGGGTCCTTCCCAAGTTGGACTTAGTTTACCCGTGTTGGCTGCCTTTGTAGATTGGAAAACCTTTTTAAGTACGAAGCCCCCAACTTTAAAGAATCTGTGGCGTGCTTTCCTGTTGTAATATCATTCTATGACTTGTTTTTGTGCTGCCATTCTTATTAATGTAGCTTCTCTCCTTCCTTCAAGTAAATCTAGATTGACTCGCATCTCCTCATCATTAGATTCTTGTGTCGCTTATGTGAACCGTGTTCTTGGTTCTCCTATATCAACTGGAATTAAAGCCTCAGCTCCGTAAACCAATGAAAATAGTGTTTCCCCTGTGCTTGTTTTTGTTGTTGCGCGATACGCCCATAAAACACCAGGTAGCACCTCCGGCCAATTTCCTTTTGATTCTTCCAATCGCTTCTTTAAATTATTGATAATAACCTTGTTTGTTGGCGCACAACCCATTCCCACCAGACAACCCAAATTCTCCCTTATTCCACCGAACGTAGCATCAATAACAGAGATAATAATATGTCAATATGTTGTGCGCGCAACTCGATCCCACCACTA
>NW_017680843.1:0-6444 GCF_001879085.1 Nicotiana attenuata
CGGCAATCTTAGATTTGTAAAGAGATTCATACGAAATTGAACTGCGTAATAACCATGGGATTTTGCAACTCTAAGGGAGTACGGTGCAATCCTTCTCAAGAATATCATACAGATTTTTCCTACTCCATATATGTTAAGGCTATCCTTCGTTTTTTTTGACATGATCTATACGATACAAACGAAACGAGCAAATGCCCAATTTCCATACATGACTCTATTCATTGAAATATTAGAGATGCTTATGTTCTTGATTCCGCATGTATCATATTATTCTATCATCTGTTCATGGGTCTCAGAAAATACGTAAGTTGAAAAAGTTTATTTTGTGATATTAATCAAAGGCATAATGGTGCGCATTCTTGAAATTCTTGTCGTGCGAACTTCTTGATCCAAGTACTAAATTTCTCTTTAATTCTATTCTCTCAAAGATGGTGAGGACACGAGCTACCGGACGAGGTGGACGACCACCAGTACCACCCACTGAGACCACTAGAGGCCGTGGACGTGGTCGTGGTCGTGGCAGAGGCAGAGCAGCAGGTGGCAGNGAAATTTTGAAATTGTAGAAGAGGGTACAAGTTCTTACCTCTTAGGGTTAAGACCTAGCTATTTCACTTGACAATATTCAAAGATTTGGGGCAAGAATTGGGTCGGGACTTGATGAGATCACTCCCTCTCTCTCTCTCTAGAACCTCCTCTCTCAATCTAAATGCAATAAAATAGCAGAAACAATGGTCTAATAGCTGCTTTTAATGGGATGGGGTCAGGTTTTAAAAATTAGAAAATAGGAGCCCCAACATGATTTGCGATCGCATATGCGATTGCATAACGAACATGCGGCCAGAAAAATGGACCGCAAAGATGGTCCCAAAATCTGGACAAACTGCATGGTTATGCGATGGAAATGCGGTCCGCATACTTGTTCTGCGATCGCATAATGCACCGCAGAACTGCCCTTCACAAAATTCCAAGGGGGGTTATGTGATGACTATGCGGCCCGCATATCGATTATACGATCGCATAATTATCCGCATAGTTGACCTCAAATTAACAAGCACACTGACCGACTCTGCGGCGACTATGCGGATCGCATACCCATTATGCGATCGCATAATGGACAGCAAAAATGCATTTTCCTAGAAAATATAATTTCTTAACTTTGTAACGCACAGATCAATCCAAAAGATCCGAACTGCGGCGAGGTTGAATTTTATGAATTTCTAACACATGATCCTAACTTGGCACTACGAGATTTAGGTTTTTGAGTAGGAAATTCACGGGGCCTTACACTTTAGTGATGCGAGAGTTACCGAGATTGGAGTGGAAGGGTTTCTCTGTTAATACATCTAGTCAAGTTATCTCTTTCCTGAAGGCTCGACATATGGTCGAGAAGGTTTGTTTGGCTTATCTTGCCTATGTTCAGGACACCATCGCAGAGTCTTCGACGATTGATTCACTGCTAGTAGTCCGGGAGTTCGCCGATGTGTTTCCTTCTAACCTTCCAGGAATGCCACTAGATCGTGATATTGATTTCTGTATTAATTTCGATCCAGGTACCCAACCTATATATATCCCACCATACTGTATGGCTCCAAACAGTTGAAGGAGCAGCTTGATGAGTTGTTAGCAAAGGGGTTTGTGAGACCAAGTGTTATCACCTTGGGGTGCACCAGTGTTATTTGTGAAGAAGAAAGATGGGACTATATGGATTTGCATTGATTACCGCCAGTTGAACAGGGTTACCATCAAGAATAAGTACCTATTGTCGTGTATTGATGATTTGTTTGACCAGTTGTAGGGTGCTACGGTGTTCTCTAAGATCAACTTGAGGTCAGGTTACCATCTGCTAAAGTTTCGGGACTCAGATGTTCCGAAGACTACCTTCCATACTAGATATGGCCATTATGATTTTCTAGCTATGTCCTTCGGCTTGACTAGTGCCCCAACGACATTTATAGATTTGATGAACAGGGTGTTCAGGCTTTATTTTGATTCGTTCGTCATTTTCTTTGTTGATGACATTTTGATCTACTCACGTAGCCTGTGGGAGCACGAGCAGCATTTGAGAGTGGTGCTTCAGACATTGCGAGAATAGAAGCTACATGCTAAGTTCTCCAAATGTGAGTTTTGGCTAGAGTTTGTGGCATTCATGGGGCATGTTGTATCAGGTGAGGGTATTAAGGTGGATCCCATGAAGATTGAGGCAGTTCAAAGTTGGCCTCGTCCTACTTTGGCGACTGAGATCAGGAGTTTCTTGGGGTTAGCAGGTTATTTTCACCAATTTGTGCAGTGTTTTTCATACATTGCAGCACCTCTGACTAGATTGATCCAAAAGGGTGCTATGTTCCGTTAGTTCGATGATTGTGAGGCGAGCTTTCAGAAGCTCAAGACAGCTTTAACTACAGCACTGGTTCTAGTGTTTCCTTCTGGTTCGGGTATGTATTGCGACACTTTACGCATTGGCTTGGGTTGTCTATTGATGTAGGAGAGCCGAGTTATTGCATATGCTTCGCGTCAGCTGAAGATTCATGAGAAGAATTACCCTGTGCACGATCTAGAGTTAGCCGCAATTTTTCATGCTCTTAAGATCCGAGGCATTATCTTTATGGGGTGTCATGTGAGGTTTACACCGATCATTGCAGCATACAACATTTGTTCAAGCATAGGGATCTCAATTTGAGGCAGCGCAGGTGGATTGAGTTACAGAAGGATTATGATATCACTATTCTTTACCATCCGGGCTAGGCGAATGTAGTCACGGAGGCCTTGATCAGAAAAGCAGAGAGTATGGGTAGTTTGACATTCATTTCAGCAGAGGAGAGGCCACTAGCTTTGGACATTCAATCCTTGGATAACAGTCTTGTGAGGTTGGATATTTTAGAGCCCTGCTGAGTTCTTTCATGCCTCGTCACCCAGTCTTCACTATTCGAGCAGATCAAGGCTCGTCAGTACGACGATCTGCACTTATTGGTTCTCAGAGAGACGGTACTATAGGATGGTTCCAAGGAGTTTACTATCGGTAAGGATGGTGTTCTGGGACTCCAGAGTCGTTTATGTGTTCTTAATGTTGATGGTTTGAGGAAAAAGATTCTAGAGGAGGCACACAGTTCTCGATATTCTATTTATCCAGGTGCTACGAAGATGTATCGCGACCTGAGGCAACATTATTAGTAGCGGCGGATGAAGAAGGACATAGTTGAGTATGTAGCAAGGTGCCTAAATTGCTAGCAGTTGAAGTATGAGCATCAGAGGCCAGGTGGCCTACTCCAACAGATGGTTATACCTGAGTGGAAATAGGAGCGTATCACTATGGACTTCGTCGTTGGGTTGCCACGGACCTCGAGAGTTCGATGCAGTTTGGGTCATTATTGATAGGTTGACTAAGTCAGCACACTTCATTCCAATTGCAACTACTTATACTTCAGAGAGGTTGGCCTAGATTTATATTCGGGAGATAGTTCGGTTGCATGGTGTGCCTGTTTCCATCATATAAGATAGAGGCCCTCAGTTTAGTTCGCATTTCTAGAGAGTCGTACAGAGTGAGTTGGGGACCCGTGTAGAGCTCAGCACTACATTTCACCCACAGACCGATGGGCAGTCAGAACGGAGAGTTATGATCATGGAAGACATGCTCAGAGCATGTTTGATTGACTTTGGGGGATAGTGGGATCAGTTCTTGCCTTTGGCCGAGTTTGCTTACAACAACAGTTATCAGTCCAGCATCGAGATGGCTCTATTTGAGGCTTTAAATGGTCGGTAATGTCGTTCTCCCATTTGGTGGTTTGAGCTCGACGAGGCTAAGTTATATGGTACTGATTTGGTAAAGGATGCCTTGGAAAGGGTAAGGTTGATTCAGGAATGACTACGCACAGCACAATCCAGACAGAAGAGCTACACGGATCAGAAGGCGCGTGATGTGTCATTTATGGTACCCGAGAAGGTTCTCTTGAAAGTCTTGTCGATGAAGGGGATTATGAGATTCGGAAAGAAGGGAAAGTTGAGCCCAAGTTTTTTAAACCCATTTGAGGTGTTAATGCGAGTTGGGGAGGTTTCTTATAAGCTTGCTTTACCTCCCAGCCTATCAGGGGTTCATCCAGTTTTTCACGTGTCTATGCTCCGGGGGTATCACGCCAACTTGTCACATGTGTTCAACTTCAGCACTATTCAGCTAGATGAGAGCTTTGGTTATGAGAAGGCGCCAGTTGCCATTGTTGCTAGACAGGATCGCCAATTGAGATCCACGGGGATTTTCGTGGTGAAGGTCTAGTGGAGGGGCCAACCAGTCGAGGAGGCGACCTGGGATTCTGAGGAGGACATGCGGAGCAGATATCCACACTTATTCATCACTTCAGGTATGAATATAAACCAGTTCGAGGACGAACGTTTGTTTAAGAGGTAGAGAATGTAATGACCGACCAGTCATTTTTCTTTCTAGAACATTGTTCCCTAAAATAAGACTACCCGTACTTTCTTTTACTGATTTATGACTTGCGGGGATGGTTAGTTTGGGATTTGGAAGACTTTGGGTTGAAATCGGAACACTTGGTCCCTTAAGATTGGCTTAAAAGGCCAAGTTTGACTACGGTCAATATTTTGAGTAAACAACCTCAGAATCGGGATTTGATGATTCCAATAGGTTCGTATGATGATTTCAAACTTGGGCGTATGTTTGGATCGGGTTTTGAATAACCCAAGAGTGTTGTGGCTTGGTTCTTTGAAGATTTTAGAAGTTCTTTATATTTGGTTTGGAGCGGGTTTTCATGTTATCCATGTCCAAATAGAATTCCAAGATTGAGAATAGTTTCGTAATATCATTTAAGACATGCACGCAAAATTTGGTATCATTCTGAGTAGTTTAAGTACGTTTCGGTGCATTGAAAGTAAATAGAAGAACTTGAAGTTCATAAGTTTGAATCAATTACTTTTGGGGTGTGATTCGTAGTTTTAATGTTGTTTCGGGCGTTCCGAGAGTTCGAGCGAGTCTGTTTTATGATTTCAAACTTGTGTGTATGTTCGGGCGGGGCTCTGGGGGGCCCGAGTGTCGATCAGACGAGGCTCGGACTAAGTTAGAAGTTGGGAGCAACTGCTGAAGCTCTAGTTCCGTCATAACCGCACTTGCACTTGGCCAACCGCAGGTCCGAGCCATGAGCCGGAGAAGCAGAAATGCAAAGGAATCCTAGGCACTGTAGGTGTGGAGGAATTTACGCACATGTGAGACCGCAGGTGCGAGCACTGTGGTCGCAGGAGCGGAAAGGGCTCGCAGATGCGTCTCCTTGTGTTTGCAGAAGCGGAGCCCGGCCAGGTGAAGAAAAGGCGCACCTGAAAAGGTCTAATAGCAAGGCTCTACATAAGGCAAGGATCAAATTCAAAGATAGATATGCTACTACTTATCTTTCAGTTCATATTCAAAGATATCAAATTCATTTATTTGGAAAGGATTATATAGAAAGGAAAAACAAGGAATATAGGTGAGGGAACTTTTGAAGTTGATATGAGACCTCACGTTACTATAGTGACGGCAATCTTAGATTTGTAAAGAGATTCATACGAAATTGAACTGCGTAATAACCATGGGATTTTGCAACTCTAAGGGAGTACGGTGCAATCCTTCTCAAGAATATCATACAGATTTTTCCTACTCCATATATGTTAAGGCTATCCTTCTTTTTTTGTACATGATCTATACGATACAAACGAAACGAGCAAATGCCCAATTTCCATACATGACTCTATTCATTGAAATATTAGAGATGCTTATGTTCTTGATTCCGTCATGTATCATATTATTCTATCATCTGTTCATGGGTCTCAGAAAATACGTAAGTTGAAAAAGTTTATTTTGTGATATTAATCAAAGGCATAATGGTCTTATGACACTCCGAAAGATTTTATTGACGTACTTCTCATGCATTGCATTCATTTATAGTGACCCATGATTAGATGGCATTATATACGCGTATATATGTATATTATACGTATATGGGATATGGGAAAAGGTTACGGCGTTATATACACACCACCACGTTGATGATTTGCCCACAGTGGCCGAGATGATATGATGGGATGCCCTCAGAGGCTTGATGATGTTATTGTCACGACCCCAGTTCACCCTCCATGAACATGTCGTGAGGGCACCTAGTTCCTACAACTAGGTAAGCCTAACAATGTGGAAATTCAATATAACTCGCGAAAATAATTAATCAAAACTGAACATATGTAAAATAATAGTTGTATATAAGGCCGCTCGGCCTATACAACTCAAAGAAATGCGGAAGTCTACAACTCAATCCCAAAACTCGGAAACTCACGGGAAACACAGGCTAATAGAAAGGAAATACACTGCTCTAACTCCTGAATGTCTACACAACCGAAAGAAAGGAAGGTCATATACTAAAGCTGGAATAAGATAAAGACTTCTGGTTTGCGGACGTGGCAGATATACCTCAA
>NW_017680843.1:9108-12476 GCF_001879085.1 Nicotiana attenuata
CAACCCTACTGGTGCGAACGCATTGAAGGAGGTGCTGAGGCAGTGCGATCGCGTGATCAAGTACGCGAACGCGAAAGAGCAAAAGGCCAAAGGAACACGATCGCGGGCTGAAGATTGCGATCGCGTAAGAGGAAATCACTGAGCAAAAATTGCAGAAAAATCTGCTACCGTTCTAAGTGAAAACACCCCGAACCACCTCCAATTCCCTCCCGAGCCCTCGGGGCTCCTAACCAATCACACACACTAACTCAACAACATCCTACGAACTTACTCAAGCGATCAAATTGCCAAAATAACATCAAAATCATTGAATCAAGCCTCAAAATCATCATTTTCATTTCAAACTTCATAAACTTCTAACTTTAGATATTTAGGTCCGAAACACGTCAAACGACGTTCGATTTCGACCAAACTTCACAGAAAGCGCTTAAACAATCTATAAGACTTGTGCCGGGCGTCGGAACCAAAATACGAGTCCGATACCACAGTCTTTTAATAAATTTTCATTTTCATTTTCCTTATTAATTTCAGAAAAACAATTTCACAGAAAAATTCATTTCTCGGGCTCTAAACCTCGGAATTCGACTCCGGGCACATGCCCGAGTCCCATACTTTTCTACGGACCTTCCGGGACCGTCCAATCTCGGGTCTGGGTCCGTTTACCAAAAATATTGACCGAAGTCAACCTTAAACATATTAATATCAAAATTCTTCAAATTTTTCACATAATTCACATATTTTAACATAAAAGCTTTCCGGCTATGCGCCCGGACTGCGCACGCAAATCGAGACAAGTAAAAATGAGGTTTTCAAGGCCTCGGAAGCACAGAATGAATGAGGAAACAGGTGATGACCCTTTGGGTCGTCACATCCTCCACCTCTAAAACAACCGTTCGTCCTCGAACGGACAAAACAAAGAAGTACCTGAGTCAGGAAATAGATGTGGATAATGACTCCGCATGTCAGACTCGGACTCCCAGGTCGAGGCCTCAGGGGGCTGACCTCTCCACTGAACACGAACAGAAGGAAAACTCTTCGACCTTAGCTGTCGAACCTGCCGGCCTAGAATAGCTACCGGCTCCTCCTCATATGACAGATCCTTGTCCAACTGGACCGTGCTGAAGTCTAATACATGGGTAGGATCGCCGTGATACCTCCGAAGCATAGACACATGAAAAACTGGATGCACGGCTGATAAGCTAGGTGGCAATGCAAGCCTATAAGCCACCTCTCTTACTCGATCAAGAATCTCAAACGGACCAATGTACCTAGGGCTAAGCTTGCCCTTCTTTCCGAATCTCATCACGCCCTTCATAGGCGACACCCGGAGCAATACTCGCTCTCCGATCATGAAAGCTACATCTCGGATGAATAGGAGACTGCTTATGGAATGAAATGCGCTGACTTGGTCAGCCTATCAACAATGACCCAAATAGCATCAAACTTCTTCCGAGTCAACGGAAGTCCAGTGATGAAATCCATGGTAATCCTCTCCCACTTCCACTCGGGAAGCTCAATCCTCTGAGACAAACCACCAGGCCTATGATGCTCATACTTGACCTGCTGATAGTTTAAACACCGAGCCACATATGCAACAATATCCTTCTTCATCCTACGCCACCAATAATGTTGCCGCAAGTCCTGATATATCATCGCGGCGCCCGGGTGAATAGAATACCGAGAACTGTGGGCCTCCGCTAAGATCAACTCTCGAATCCTATCAACATTGGGCACACAAACTCGACCCTGCAATCTCAAAACACCATCATCATCTAAAGTCACCTTCCTGGCACCTCCACGCTACACTGTGTCTCTCAGGACACACAAATGGGGATCATCAAACTGCCGATCACGGATACGCTCCAGTAGAGAAGAACGAGCGACCGTGCAAGCTAACACTCTGCTGGGCTTAGAAATATCTAATCTCACCAATCGATTGGCCAACGCCTGAATATCTAAAGCAAGCGGTCTCTAGCTGACCGAAATATATGTAAGACTACCCATGCTGGCAGACTTCCTACTTAATGCATCGGCCAGCACATTGGCCTTACCCGGGTGATATAAGATAGTAACATCATAATCTTTCAACAACTCTAGCCATCTCCTCTGCCTCACATTCAACTCCTTCTGCTTGAACAGATACTGCAGGCTCTTGTGATCCGTGTACACCTCACACGTCACACCATATAGATAATGCCTCCAAATCTTTAAAGCATGAACAACCGCTGCCAACTCCAGATCATGAATCGGATAATTTTTCTCGTGGATCTTCAACTGTCTCGAAGCATAAGCAATAACCTTGCCACCCTGCATCAATACTGCTCCAAGCCCAAAACGGGAAACATCACAATAGACTGTGTAAGGCCCTGAACCCGTGGGCAAAACCAACACCGGTGCCGTGGTCAGAGCTATCTTGAGCTTCTGGGAGCTAGCCTCACACTCGTCTGACCATCTGAACTGGGCACCCTTCTGGGTCAATCTGGTCATCGGGGCTGCAATAGAAGAAAATCCCTCCACGAACCGACGGTAATAAACTGCTAACCCCAAGAAACTTCGAATCTCGGTCGCTGAAGCTGGTCGAGGCCAATTCTTGATTGCCTCAATCTTCTTCGGGTCCACCTGAATACCCTCTGCTGATACAATATGACCCAGAAATGCAACTGAACTCAACCAGAACTCGCACTACGAAAACTTAGCATATAATTGACTATCTATCAGAGTCTGAAGAACCACTCTGAGGTGCTGCTCGTGCTCTTCTTGGCCGCGAGAGTACACCAAGATGTCATCAATGAAGACTATCACGAATAAGTCTAGATATGGCCTGAACACTCGGTTCATCAACTCCATAAACGCTGCTAGGGCATTGGTCAAACCAAATGACATGACTAAAAACTCATAGTGCCCATACCGAGTGCGGGACACTGTCTTAGGGACATCAGACGCCCTAATCCTCAGCGGATGGTAGCCAGATCTCAAGTCTATCTTTGAAAACACCTTTGCTCCCTGAAGCCGGTCAAACAATCATCAATTCTCGGCAGTGGATACTTGTTCTTTATCGTCACCTTGTTCAACTGCCGGTAATCAATACACATCCGCATCGAACCATCCTTCTTCCTCACAAATAACACCGGCGCACCCCAAGGAGAAACACTAGGCCTGATAAAACCCTTCTCTAGTAATTCCTGCAACTGGTCCTTTAACTCCTTCAACTCTGGCGGGGCCATGCGATATGGCGGAATAGAAATGGGCTGCGTGCCCGGAGCCAGATCAATACAGAAATCAATATCCCTGTCGGGCGGCATGCCCGGCAGGTCTGAGGGGAAAACCTCAGGGAACTCTCGAACAATAGGAACGGAGTCAATAGAAGG
>NW_017680844.1:0-8492 GCF_001879085.1 Nicotiana attenuata
ATAAATACAAAATACCTCATAACCATCCCAGCAACCGGTGTCACAAGTACATGAGCATTTTCTAAGAATTTGAATAAAGTACAACAGCTGTCCGGAACACAAATGGACAGAAAGTAAATAAAATTCTGAGAGAGACTATACTAGCTGCGGGTCGCCTCGAGGAAATACAGCTCACCTAGTCTCCGGGTCGCCCGTGCTGCTACGCCCAATGGGCCAATAGAAATACCTGTACCTGTGCAACAAAATGCACAGCAAGTGTAGCATGAGTACGAAAACAACGTGTACTCAGTAAGTATCCCGCCTAATCTCGAAGAAGTAGAGACGAGATGGCAACTTCGACACTTACTAATGGTCAAATAATAATATTATTAAAGCGATGACTCACGAATTTATCAAGGACAGCAGTAGATTCAAATGAAGTACTAAACAGGTAAAAGTTCCTTTTTATTTAAAGTCTCCGGATTCATAATCCATTAATTAACAATTTTCTCAAGTCTGGGAGAGCAGATAGCAATATCAAATAAACTCAAGACAAGCAATTCAAACATGCGCAACTCATGCCGAGGTCGTACGGCTCGATCCAACATAAATATAAATTGTGCATTGCCGAGGGTCGAGCGGCACGAACCACAGATGCATCTATTACCCCGCTCGCGAATCATACATGCGACACGGTCAAATTTAAATAAACATACACCCTGCTCGCGAACCATACATGCGACACAGGTACACATAGAAATACATGCTCAAACAGCAAATTAAAAATTTTACGGGGAACATTTATCCCATTAGAAGCCAATTCTCTTTTGATGATTTAGGAAATAAAGTTTAATCCTCTTAGAAATTCATTTACCAATTCGATAGGATTTAAGAGATTCAACTGTCAATAAGATTACAATTACTCCAATTATAGCATGCTTTTGGGTTCTAAACAACCCGGACTTACACATATTAGTATCTAAGCACGGACTCTCGTCACCTCGTACGTACGTAGCCCCCACAAATAGGAGCACATAACCAATTATTTCACGTATGGGGACAATTCCCTCTTACAATGTTAGAAAGGAGACTCACCTCGCTTCGAAGATCCATAACCGGCATTCCACGCCCTTCCGAAGACTTGAATCGATACTAATACTCCCAAAACTCATGCTTGGTGGTGAAAATAGCACCTCAAAGTTGCTCCAAATCGGCTCCAATGGAAGAAAATGGGGTTGAAATGAACCCAACCCCCGATTAAAAAGAACCTCACTACCTCCAGTATTTCCGCATCTGCGGTCCCGCATCTGCGAGAAATGGACCGCATCTGCGAAATGGGTGAAAAGAGCCGGGACCGCTTCTGCGGTCTCGAGGCCGTATCTGCGGAGCCGCTTCTGCGGTTCCTGGCCTGGCCTGCCCTAGGCCGCTTCTGCGATGGAAGGACCGCATCTGCGGTCTCGCACCTGCGGTCCACCAACCGCAGGTGCGGTTATGACAGAAGCAGCAACTTCAGCACTTCTCAAAATTTCATTTTCGATCCGTTAACCATCCGGAATCCACCTGAAGCCCCCGGGACCCCATCTAATCACACCAACCAGTCCCAAAACACATTACGGACTTGCTCGATGCCTCAAATCATATCAAACAACGCTAAAACCACGAATCGACCTCCCATCCAAACTTTATGAATTAGAATCTCAAACTTCTACTTTCGATGTTTAAACCCATCAAATCACGTCCGATTGACTTCAAATTTTGCGCACAAGTCATACTCGACATTACGGACCTACTCCAACTTTCGGAATCGGATTCCGAACCCGATATCAAAAAGTCCACCTCCGGTCAAACCTCTCAAAAACCTTCAAATTTCTATCCTTAGCCAAATTGCTCCAAAATGCTCCCCGGACATCCGAATTCACTTCCGATCGCCCTCCCAACTCCAGAATCACCATGCGGAGCTACTCCCAGACTCGGAATCCCAAACGGACGTCGATAACACTGAAATGCACTTCAACCCAAACTTATGAAATTTCTTCCAAAATGCTAACTTCCACAATAGGTGCCAAAACGCTCCCAGGTCACCCAAAATCCAATCTGGGCATACGCCCAAGTCCGAAATCATCATACAAACCTGTTGGAACCTTCGAATCCCGATTCCAATGTCGTTTACTAAAAAATTCAATCCTAGTCAATCCTCTCAACTTAAAGCTTCCGAAATGAGAATTTCCTCTCCAAGTCAAATCCGAACTTCCCGAAATTTAATTCCGACCACGCGTACAAGTCATAATACATGAATTGAAGTTGCTCATGGCCTCGAACTGCTGAACGGCGCGCTAGGGCTCAAAACGACCGATCGGGTCGTTACATCCTCTCCCACTTAAACATACGTTCGTCCTCGAACGTGCTAGGAACAGTGCTGGGGTTGTCTAGAATCACTGCTTAATACCTCGTGCACCTACCCGTGCTACCACAACTCAGTTGGGCACATCAGCTCGATCAAATCTAAAGATAACCTCTTTCAATTAGGCAAATAAGCCTTGGAGCCCAGTTTCAACATCCGAAATTCTTTTCCAGGCCTGCTTTCGACATATGAACACCGTATCAATCACCACACGCTGTACCAGAACATGACTGCACACCCTTGCCGAATTAACACCATGCACCCCATCATTCACAAGACCATAATAACACTCTCTGATCACAATAGCCGATATTTCCAGTATCTGATACTCACAATGCACCCCATGACATATATAAGTCCTGTTCCAACTCTCGCAATGCCGCCACGACGGAAGGGGTGTGTAGAAATTCATAACCGACTGCCGAATAAACAATTCACAGGGTCTATACCCTGCCAAGAACCATCACCTCTTTCTGAACCAAATAATGGCCTTTACTCTTTAATATACTTCACATATTCAGATTGCACTGATCCTAAGTCCAATGATCTCGTCTCACCCAGGAAGAACTGCTCAGGCAATAGCCACCCCCGGACATGGTCAAAAGTCTCATATGATACCACAACGTGCCAATAGGCTACCAATTCGAACGCGATACAATAGGAAAACAAAATCTGAAAAGGAAATCCAATTACCCCGCTCGCGAATCATACATGCGACGCGGTTAACATAATTAAACAGACACCCCGCTCGCGAATCATGCATGCGACGCGGGCACAAAGCTAATATAAGTTCCTCTCAGGAAAGGAGGAAACAAAACACATAAAACAGATAGGGGAACTGTACTCAACATCATATTGTTGCGGCGCGCAACCCGATCCAAATAGCATACCCATGGCGGCGTGCCACCCGGTCCACACATAAAATTCACATAAGGAGGTACACACCGAGCTAGATTGCTCATTACAACAAGATATTGAATATCGGCCACAAGCACGCCATGTGCATAATACCATCCCTGGGGAGACATATAGTGCCATAATCTACAAACTCAAGCACAACTGAGGTGCGATATACGATCTGAATCTCAAGAGCCATTTTGCTCATATAACATCATCTCTACGCGGAACCTCAACACCTAAGCAATTTCCCAAGCAGTCTCACAACTCATACGGCGCAATGTTTCATTACATGAAATACTTGACGATGAAATAACACCCTGACTACTCCTCCATAAAGAGCGCATTACTGAAATGAACACGTCTGACCTGATATAGAGCCCATATCCACATTTAAATCCATCCACAGACCTCAAGCTGGTTCTGATCGCACTGAACTAGGCTAATGACCCTTCAAAGGTCCATAATTACTTCCCGTTTTCTCATGACACACAAGAACAACCATCATAACCGGAGTAGTCCTCCACGGTCCACAACCCAATAAATCGAGTGCCCTCCAAGCATCCATTCTCGAATTAGTAATATCACCACAATCTTCCTACTTGGTTTAACTCTTCAACCAATCAAGTGACTACATGCCACACTTATAAAACCTTCCCGTGACTAATAACAGGTCTGTACATCCAGACCACCGACCGCACTAACGCTAAGGAGCGACCAAGAATCCTTAACCACGATGCAAAGCCTTTCTCACAAAACACCGATCTCAGGTGACGCTGAAGACAATACCAGCTTACTTTAAACATCGGAACTACTTCCCTGCTCATCCGAGCTCGTGACATCTATGTCAACACTGAACTGCAACCTTGATCCTCTCTTCGAATTCCGTACCACTCGCTGCACCCAACATGCCATCACACGATAGAACACAATCTTTCATCATAGATCCGTAACCATAATGGATTAACACTTCATCATATAAAACTCTTCACTCATCTCACTTCAGGAGAACTATAGCAACACACAGGTGAATTCTCATAACCGTAGAATATGCAAACCTCTGAGTAGTGGTCTAAGCTACCACAGCCCTTTCGGAGTCCGCCTACGCATAGCAGGCCATAACAGTAGAATACTTCTGAATAACATCAATTACGGCGGCCGACCAACCTCACACGTACTGCTACAATTTACTTGCATAACTCAATCGCGCTGAAGGAACAGATCACTGCCACCAGCATGCCGATTCAACTATGGCTAATCAATCTGTCTTATTCCAATTTATCCTTGATTGCCTTAGAAATAATAATAACTCCATTCATCACATGACACACTCCATCCGCACTCATCCCGAGTGACCTTGAATCACGAGACCATGCTATCTCAAATCCCACGAACCATTTCATACCTCCTAAATGCTACACTGCAAGTCAAAACATCATAGAACATCCCGTACCCCTTCTCAGAAGTTGCTACTAAGCTTGATTCTTAACCGTACCTATAGGATCGCAATCATTAATCACCACGCTTTGCCCCTTTTGAACCTACTAGGACCGTTGCTGAGAGCCACCCGCTCTGACTTGGCCCCGAATATAATCAATTCCATAAATCTTCTAGCACATGAATACCCTCTCGACGAAGCACCCGGCAGAATCACTTCCCTTGAAACCCACATCTATACAAGGCATAAATCCTGAATCCTTCCCCAAGTCTGAACATGGGCCAATAAGGCCAACCATAGCACACCTTTAACAATTCCTTTGCTCAAATCACCGCTTATGTTCTTTCCGTAGCTGAAATAACCCATCAATATGCTAATAACCAGAAACCTCGCAAGTAGTTAACTATGCAACCCTAATCATAGGTAGTGGGACTCTCCCACTTAGCTTGAAGCCATTATTACCCAACTCTGGACTCCACCAGGACCCTTTATTTCTTATTGACATAACCTTGCGCAATCAACCGATAAAATTCTCGGAATCTTTCTATAAAACCCCTTTTTATACTCTGAATCATCAACCACGTTCACACGACCGATCTCCTTGCTATATAACCAATAGAACCCTTTGCAAAAGCTTTGCCAACCATGTGACCGCCGTCCTACTCACTGGAGATATCCCGCCTGTGGAATTTACGTGCCGACATCTTCCAACGCTGCTGCATGGGGTACAATCACTACGACATCAATAACCCATCCTGAGTCCGAGCTCACTCTCTAGCTGCACAAGTTCATTCACCCCTCGAGGATATCAATTTAAATGTGCGACAACATCCTTCCAAGTCAAAGTTACGTCGTATCCTTCTTCATTTCAAGCAGCTCCTTTCCGTTATATCAGATCTCCTACCGCATAATAGCCCATACTTCAAGTCAATCCGTAGGCCCAAATCACCAATCACTAAAATTTCCCAAATCACTCCAAACTCTCCCACTTTGGCGAAACTCACCCCTTTAGTCGACTACTCGACCTTTGCTTCTTATACCTGGCCTTCTAGAAATTTTAACCACCGCCTGACACTCCCCAAGTGTCCTTCCTTATCCTTTGCTGCTCAGTTGTTGCCTTAATTAGAATCTATCTTCGTGGCAATTAAACCCACAATGGCTGCTAACTCTAAATCTTTCCGAAGGTCATCTTTCTCGAACCGTCAACATTAGAAACACTGGTTCAATCCTAAACCACCGCACCCTGCGATATCTGACAGCCGCATCTCCAATACTATTTCACGATATCTTGCCCCAAAGGCGAATTGTAGAAGATCATAACACCAGCGAACTGAGTACTTTCAATTAGGACAACGACACCTCATCATAGAAGAAAACTCCACCATGCTCGCAAATACCAAGTCTCGTTACTCCACCAGCCCACATCTGACCATCCTTAGTCTGTTTATCTGTCCCCTGCCGGGAATAAAATACCGAATCTCTAAATCATGCACTGAGTAAATCTCCCTTCAAGTCATTCACTGCCCCGACATGTAGGCAAACGTCCTACCATCATATCAATACCGCGGAACAATCGTTCATAGCATCATGGCAATTTGTGCCTAGCCTCAGAGCTCTCAGAAGTATCGCTACTGAGCTGGAACGACAGAATATCCTTCCACAAGGCGACGATAATAGCTCAGACAACTATGCAAGGAGAAACACCTCGCACTGCATCGGTAGTACCATAACGATCCTGCCATACCCGACTCATAACCAGCGGTTCGCGTCGCATAAGATTGAATAGGAAGGAATCAAAGGCATAAGCCTTCAGGGATCAAATCGCACGATAAGGAATCAAGAAGGGAAGTACTCCTAACAGTCCTGCAGCCTCCCGAGGATAAGTACAGACATCTCCATACCGATCCGCGTGACTCTACTAGACTTGCTCATGACTCGTGAGACCATAGGAACCTAGTGCTCTGATACCATGTTGTCACGATCCAAAATCCAGTAAGGGTCGTGATGGCGCCGGACACCACCGTCAGGCAAGCCAACAAAATTACTTAATTAAATTCTCGTTCTAATACTCTTGAAATCTATGATTTTCCTCCAAATTTACAATTAAAAAGATAATCGTCTCAATTCAAGTTAAATGATAAGCAAATAAATACAAAACACTTCATAACCATCCCAGCACCCGGTGTCACAAGTACATAAGCATTTTCTAAGAATTTGAATAAAGTACAATAGCTGTCCGGAACACAAATGGACAGAAAGTAAATAAAATTTTGAGATAGACTATACTAGCTGCGGGTCGCCTCGAGGAAATACAGCTCACCTAGTCTCCGGGTCGCCCGTGCTGCTACGCCCAATGGGCCAATAGAAATACCTATACCTGTGCAACAAAATGCACAGCAAGTGTAGCATGAGTACGAAAACAACGTGTACTCAGTAAGTATCCCGCCTAATCTCGAAGAAGTAGAGACGAGATGGCAACTTCGACACTTACTAATGGACAAATAATAATATTATTAAAGCGATGACTCACGAATTTATCAAGGACAGCAGTAGATTCAAATGAATTACTA
Source organism: Nicotiana attenuata (assembly GCF_001879085.1). Classification (NCBI taxonomy): domain Eukaryota; kingdom Viridiplantae; phylum Streptophyta; class Magnoliopsida; order Solanales; family Solanaceae; genus Nicotiana; species Nicotiana attenuata. The sequence continues at coordinate 7,286 of NW_017680844.1, forward strand.
AACAGGCAAAAGTTCCTTTTTATTTAAAGTCTTCGGATTCATAATCCATTAATTAACAATTTTCTCAAGTCTGGGAGAGCAGATGGCAATATCAAATAAACTCAAGACAAGCAATTCAAACATGCGCAACTCATGCCGAGGTCATACGGCCGATCCAACATAAATGTAAATTGTGCACTACCGAGGGTCGAGCGGCACGAACCATAGATGCATCTATTACCCCGCTCGCGAATCATACATGCGACGCGGTCAAATTTAAATAAACATACACCCTGCTCGTGAACCATACATGCGACGCAGGTACACATAGAAATACATGCTCAAACAGCAAATTAAAAATTTTACGGGGAACATTTATCCCATTAAAAGCTAATTCTCTTTTGATGATTTAGGAAATAAAGTTTAATCCTCTTAGAAATTCATTTACCAATTCGATAGGATTTAAGAGATTCAACTGTCAATAAGATTACAATTATTTCAAGTATAGCATGCTTTTGGGTGCTAGACTACCCGGACTTACACATATTAGTAGCTACGCACGGACTCTCGTCACCTCGTACGTACGTAGCCCCACAAATAGGAGCACTTAATCAATTATTTCACCTATGGGGACAATTCCCTCTTACAAGGTTAGAAAGGAAACTCACCTCGCTCCGAAGATCCATAACCGGCATTCCACGCCCTTCAGAAGACTTGAATCGATGTTAAATACTCCCAAAACTCATGCTTGGTGGTGAAAATGGCACCTCAAAGTTGCTCCATATCGGCTCCAATTGAAGAAAATGGGGTTGAAATGAACCCAACCCCCGATTTAAAAGAACCTCACTGCCTCCAGCATTTCCGCATCTGCGGTCAGGGGACCGCATCGGCGGTCCCGCATCTGCGAAAAATGGACCGCATCTACGAAATGGGCCAAAAGAGCAGGAACCGCTTCTGCGTCTTGGGAGTCGCTTCTGCGGTTCCTGGCCTGGCCTGCCCTGGGCCGCTTCTGCGATGGAAGGACCGCATCTGCGGTCTCGCACCTGCGGTCCACCAACCGCAGATGCGGTTATGATAGAAGCAGCAGCTTCAACACTTCTCAAAATTTTATTTTCGATCCGTTAACCATCTGGAATCCACCCGAGGCCCCCGGGACCCCATCCAATCATACCAACCAGTCCCAAAACACATTACGGACTTGCTCGAGGCCTCAAATCATATCAAACAA
>NW_017680844.1:8663-12472 GCF_001879085.1 Nicotiana attenuata
CCGATTCAAGCTTTATGAACTTCGAAATTTCAAACTTCTACTTCCGATGTTTAAACCTATCAAATCACGTCCGATTGACCTCAAATTTTGCACAAGAGTCATATTTGACATTACGGACCTACTCCAGCTTTCGGAATCGGATTCCGACCCCGATATCAAAAAGTCCACCTCCGGTCAAACTTCTCAAAAACCTTCAAAATTTCTATCTTTAGCCAAGTGGCTCCAAAATGACCCATGGACCTCCGAATTCACTTCCGATCGCGCCCCCAACTCCAGAATCACCATACAGAGCTGTTCACAGTCTCGGAATCCCAAACGGACATTGATAACACTGAAATGCACTTCAAGCCAAACTTATGAAATTCCTTCTAAAATGCTAACTTCCACAATAGGCGCCAAAATGCTCCCGGGTTATCCAAAACCCGAACCGGGCGTACGCCCAAGTCCGAAATCATCATACGAACCTGCTGGAACCTTCGGATCCTGACTCCGAGGTCGTTTACTCAAAATTCCAATCCTAGTTCATTCTTTCAACTTTAAGCTTCTGAAGTAAGAATTCTCTTTCAAAATCAACTCTGAACTTCCCGGAACTTAATTCCGACCACGCGTACAAGTCATAATACATGAAATGAAGCTGTTCATGGCCTCCAACTGCTGAACGGAGCGCTAGGACTCAAAACGACCGATCGGGTCGTTACACAGGGACTCCCTATTTAAGAACTAACCTAAAATTTCCAAAAGAAAACAAAATTCGGGACCCTTTAAAATGCAGCTGAAATAAACCGAAGCAAATGAACTAATTAAACTAACTAAAAACAGGAAATTAGCTAGGTTATGGGTTCAATTACATTGACTAACAGATGATGAAACGAGAAAAGTAATCCTGCCATTAAAAAAAGGAACTAAATAAACAAGAAAAAGACAGAAGAATAGACTTGAGAAGAAACAAATGGACAGCTACCAATTTTGGTTGGGCATTGAGTTGAATCAACTGAGTCGTCCAAAGGAAAAAAAAAGAAGAAGAAAAGAAGAGGAATGAAGACTGAATTAACAGAGAAGATCGAAGTATCGAGTAAAACTCACCAATTTAGGGCTCTAACTTGACTGACCTTCTGGTTTGATCCCCAAATAATGTTATCCGCTTGTTCTTTGCTAAGAACAAACGAACAACGTTATTTCAGGACCAAAAAAACCTTGCAGGCCAAGGAAACCTTGAAGGACGCTTTTGCATGAACGCACTCGGCTAAGGCTTCTAAGGCTTGACCTTAGATTTGAAATTCGAAGAGTTCAAGCCATGTTTGAGGGAAACTGAATATGGGATAGGGTAGAGGAGATGAAGGAGGTAATGGGGTATAAATTTGGTGGTGGTTGGTGGTGGCGCCGCCACCGGATGAAACAAGGGCGGCGCTAGGGTTTGGAGTTTTGATCTGAAATTCGAAGAATTCTGGGTGGATTTGAGGAGAAGCATTTGAGGATTTGGGATGTGGAGGTGGAGGAGAGTGCTCTGTGTTAATTTCAGGGCGATTGGCCGCCGGCCGCCGCTGTGGGCGATTTCCGGCGGGCGGCGGACGGTGGTTTTAGGGCGGAGCTCAGTCGGGGCTTTGAGGGGTTGAGAGAGATGAGAGATGGGGGTAGGGGGGGCTGTTTGGACAGTCATATATCAAGTGGCCCTCACTTCTGAGCGGTTAGATCAATTAACCTCGACGGCTCAGATCTATCTTGACTTAAACAGCGTCGTTTGGATTGGGGTAGAGGCGGACCGGGTTATGGGTGGACTTGGGCCGGGTTTGGTCGGGTTTAAGGGGTATTCAATTGGGCCTGGACAATTTCAATTATTATGGGCCCAAAAATCTGATCCCTTACTTCAATTCTTTTCCCTTTTCTTTCAATTTATTCAAAATTCTTTTTTTTTTCAAGATTAAAATAAAACTAAATTAGATCCTAAAACTAAATTATCCTACCCAATTAAATTAATTAACCCTAAATAATAATTACCACAACTAAATAAATACCAAATTAAAAGAAAACTACCACAATTTGAAATTAAACAATAAATATGCAAAAAAATAAGTTATTTTTTGTGATTTTTTCCATTTTTGTAAAACACCAAATTACTAATTAATCTGAAATGTAAAGTCAAATCCTAAATGCAAATGCAATGTATTTTTGTATTTTTTATGAATTAAACAAAATTAATCATGCACACAAAATGCAAACAAACAAGAAAATTATGCAGTAATTCCTAAAAAAAACAAATAATCAAAAGAAAAATCCTAACTTTGGGGATTCTGTAGGAGTAATTCATGCGAGGGAAAAATCACGTGCCCACAAGAAGAATCACAGAAACAAAGCATAGGACAAAGTCAGTACCCAAATAACCTAGACGAACTCAGAATCCAAACAATAATGCCGAGAAATTAAGGCTTTTAGCATAAACAAGTTAGGTTTAAAGCAATCTTCATTAAATAGGTCAAAACACACAAGAAACAGAAGATTTAAACACAAAAATCATTCAACGTTTTTGAGAAAGAAAATTTCAGGAAACCCTAGCCATAGAAGTCAAAAACTTGAAGTATTATAGTGCTTGAAATCGGTCAGTAGTAGAGGAATAAGAGGGACTTAAAGAAAAAAATCACAGGAACTCGAAAATATTTAGGTGTGCAGAGATTCAAACAGTAGATAGCAAAGAGACCAAGATATAGTGCTAAAATCGGTTGACGGTATAGAAACAAGATATCTTTAAAGCAAAGTCATGGACAAACTCAGAACTCCTTTCAAATCTACAAAGATCGGACGGATTCATGTCCGAAGATTAGGGTTTAGAGGAGAAAAGAGGGGTAAAGAAAACCTGATTTTGAACCAGAGATTTGAACCATGAAATTTCAGTAGGAATCACTCGCAAACCATGGACGAACCCTTGAAGAGCTTTGAACGAGATCTGGACCAGATCTCTTCTAGTTCTTTCCACAAAAACCATATAATCGAACAACCAAGGGGATAGGAGACAAGTAGAGGCTTCGTACATCCATAGGCTGCCATAGATCGGACAGGGATTCAAAGGATTATGTCTGATTTTAGGTGACGGCGATTAGGGTTACGGGTTGGGTTTCATAGAGAACCAGAGAGAAGGGGATTCAAGGGTGGCGATGTGTGAGAAATGGTTAGGGTTTAGGGGTCGTTTGAACTAAAAAAAGGAAAGGGTGGATTGTGGCCGTTGATCTTTGTGATCAACGGCCGAGATTGAAAGAGCTTTTGGGGCGGATCGAGTCAGGCGGATGGGTATTGGGCCTGGGTAAGTTTAGGTTTAAAAGTTGGGCTGGGTATTGGGTTAAATTGGGGCTGAAATTGAAAATAAAAATAGGCCAGATTTTAAATAGCCATTTTTAGTACTATGTAATTTATAAAAAATAATAAATGAATTCCAAAAAATATCTTTGTGCTAAAATGATTTAAAATATTTATTTGAAATTTAAAAAAAAAAATATAAAGACCAATTTATGCATCAATAATGTAATTATACATTAATATGGGCTATTATTGCAAAGATGTGCAATTTGCCCTAAAAATGCAAATATAACTATAAAAATGCACTAAAAATTTTTAAACACTATATTTACATAAATAAAGAATTTAGATGACTAAATCATCACAAAAGCAATTTGAAGAATAATTATTTGATATTTTATAAATAAAGAGAAGAAATAAATTAATTTGGGGCTTTTAAAAATTGTAGAAAAGAAATTATAAAAATGTTTATGCATGCTTATACTATTTTGAAAGCATATATATATATATATATATATATATAT
>NW_017680845.1:0-12464 GCF_001879085.1 Nicotiana attenuata
CGACGGAGCTACTGCAACTTCCGGAATTCCATTCCGGCCCTCGGATCAAAAATTCACTATCGGACCGGAAACTTCAAAAAAAATTCAACCTTCGGCATTTCAAGCCTAAATGAGCTACGGACTTCCAAAATACATTCCGAACACGCTCCCAACCCCGAAATCACCTAACGGAGCTAACGGAACCATCGAATTTCCATTCCGAGGTCGTCTTCACACTGTTCCGACTACGGACCATTTTTCAACACTTAAGCTCTCGCTTAGGGACTAAGTGTCCCAAAACTCTCCGAAACTCAACACCGAACGTCCCGGCATACCAAAATAGCAGAAATGAACTTAGGGGAAGCAGTAAATAGGGAATCGGGGCGTAAATTCCCAAAACGACTGGCCGGGTCGTTACACGCAATTATACAATATCTAAAGATATATATACATGTAAATATAAATGAAGTTATACATGCATGATAATTGTATTACATTTTTGTATAAAAGTTGTATATGTATTGTTATGCGATGTATACAACTTGTATATATATTGTATCCTACATTTGGCAATGTATTCTTAGTATATATTAAGTGTATGCTGATTATATTTTTATATCCAAAGTGTATATTAAGTGTATCCTGGGTGTGTCTGTATATTCTATTTATATAATATATAAAAATTGTATACATATCGCTTTTACTTGGAAAAAGATCACGTATAAAGTTATACGTACAAGATAATTATATTATATTTTTGTATAAAGGTGTATATATATTGTTATGTAACGTATAAAAATGTATATACATCGTATCCTAAGTTTTGAAAATGTATTCTTAATATATATTAAGTGTATCCTGAGTGTATTTATGTATTTATATAGTATATTGAGTATATCCAGAGTGTGTTGTGTATCATGAGTGTATAATCAATTTATATATTGTATAAAAATTGTATGTTTGTATATCATGGTTCTTCTTCTCAAGCTACTGTCATCGGTCCGAGGATCTAGAAAAATCACAAAAATTTTAATTTAATTTTTAAAAGGATTTACTCGACCAACGTTACGATGCATGATACAAGAGTGGCAGTAGAGGTCGCAAGATTTTCTAGTCAAGCTTTTGATTTCTGCTGGTGTTTTAGTGATGGTTAGGAAAATTTCTTTTAGAATATAAGACTTTATGATAGCTCAGCAAGTTATTCTTTTTTATACAGATGATTTCTTCTTTTCTCTTCTTCATGTTCTTCTTCTTCTTTTTTAGATAATAATGTATTTTGTGAGTGGTGATCTTTTGAAGTGGGTACCAGCAGTGCGTTTTGGGTTTAATGGGTGACTAGATGGTATTTGTATTATAATTTTTTATTGAATATTGCATAAACGCAATTATACAATATATAAAGATATATATACATGTAAATATAAATGAAGTTATACATGCATGATAATTATATTACATTTTTGCATAAAATTTGTATATGTATTGTTATGCGATGTATAAAACTTGTATATATATTGTATCCTAAGTTTGGCAATGTATTCTTAGTGTATATTAAGTGTATGCTGAGTATATTTTTATATCCAAATTGTATATTAAGTGTATCCTGGGTTTGTCTGTATATTCAATTTATATAATATATAAAAATGGTATACATATCGCTTTTACTTGGAAAAAGATCACGTATAAACTTATACATGCATGATAATTGTATTATATTTTTGTATAAAGTTATATATATATATATATATATATATTGTAATGTAACGAATAAAAATGTATATACATCGTTTCCTAAGTTTTGAAAATGTATTCTAAATATATATTAAATGTATCCTGAGTGTATTTATGTATTTAAAGTGTATATTGAGTATATCCAGAGTGTGTTTGTGCATCATGAGTGCATAATCAACTTATATATTGTATCAAAATTGTATGTTTGTATATCATGGTTCTTCTTCTCAAACTACTGTCATCGGTTTGAGGATCTAGAAAAATCACAAAAATTTTAATTCAATTTTTAAAAGGATTTACTCGACCAACTTTACAATGCATGATACTAGAGTGGCAGTAGAAGTCGCAAGATTTTCTAGTCAAGCTTTTAATTTCTGATGGTGTTTTAGTGGTGTTAGGAATTTTTTTTTAAGGACATAAGACTTTATGATAGCTCAGCAAGTTATTCTTTTTTATACAGGTGATTTCTTCTTTTCTCTTCTTCTTGTTCTTCTTCTTCTTATTTAGATCATAATGTATTTTGTGAGTGATGATCTTTTGAAGCGGGTACCATCAGTGCGTTTTGGGTTTAATGGGGTGAATAGATGGTATTTGTATTATAATTTTATGTTGAATATTACATATACGCAATTATACAATATATAAAGACACATATACATGTAAATATAAATGAAGTTATACATGCATGATAATTATATTATATTTTTGTATAAAAGTTGTATATGTATTGCTATGCGATATACAAAACTTGTATATATATATATTGTATCCTAAGTTTGGCAATGTATTCTGAGTATATATTAAGTGTATACTGAGTATATTTTTATATCCAAAGTGTATATTAAGTGTATCCTGAGTGTATTTATGTATTTAAAGTGTATATTGAGTATATCCAGAGTGTGCAAGTATCATGAGTGTATAATCAATTTATATATTGTATAAAATAGTATGTTGGCATATCATGGTTGTTCTTCTCAAACTACTGTCATCGGTTTGAGAATTTAGAAAAATACAATAATTTTAATTCAATTTTTAAAAGGATTTACTCGAGCAACATTACGATGCATGATACTAGAGTGGCAGTAGAAGTCGCAAGATTTTCTAGTAAAGCTTTTGATTTCTGATGGTGTTTTATTGGTGGTTAGGAAAATGTCTTTTAAGTATATAATACTTTATGATAGTTCAACAAGTTATTCTTTTTTATACATGTGATTTCTTCTTTTCTCTTCTTCTTCTTCTTCTTTTGATCATAATGTATTTTGTGAGTGAAGATCTTTTGAAGTGAGTATCAGCAGCGGGTATTGGATTTAATGGGGTGACTAGATGGTATTTGTATTATAATTTTTTATTGAATATTGCATATACGCAATTATACAATATATAAAGATATTATATACATGTGAATATAAACGAAGTTATACATGCATGATAATTGTATTACATTTTTGTATAAAAGTTGTACATGTATTGCTATGCTATGTATAAAACTTGTATATATATTGTATCCTAAGTTTGACAATGTATTCTTAGTGTATATTAAGTGTATCCTGAGTATATTTTAATATCCTCAGGGGGAAATGACTAGAAGAAGATGTTTTAAGTGCCAAGATTTTGGGCATGTACAACCTGATTGTCCCAACCGAAAGGCTTTTTTGTTGGTTGACGAAGAAGATGATTCCAATCATGAAGAAAACCATCCAATTGAGGAAGTTAATGAGGAAGATGAGGATGCCTATGTAGAACCTAATGAAGGTGATATGCTTGTTATTCAGAGGATCTTCAATACCGAATATGAATCATCGAAAGGATAGGCCCTTTTCCACACGAGGTGTACATCACATGGCAAGGTATGTTCAGTGATTATTGTTGGTGGAAGTTGCACTAATGTTGTTTCGGAAGAGATGATGACTAAATTGGCTTTGGAGACTGAGATACACCCAAGCCTTACAAAGTCGGGTGGCTGCAATATGGTGGAGGTACAAAAGTCACAAAAAGATGCTTGGTCTCTTTTTCTATTGGTAGGTTCTATAAAGACCAAATTTGGTGTGATGTGGTAAAGATGGATGCTTGCCATTTACTACTAGGAAGACCGGGGTAGTACGATAAGCGTGCATTTCACGACGGATACCGCAACACCTATTCATTCATAATTGATGGACGTAAGATCGTTTTGACGCCATTGCACCCTAAATCACTTTCAAAGAAGGCATAGACCGTGTCTGATACGCTAATGACCAGATCACAAATTATTGGGCACAATAATAAAGGAGAGCGATTGTACATAGCAGTAGCCATGGAAGACTCACAAGATAAGGAGCATGAGTTAGATACGCAAGCCAAGAAGTTACTTGCTAAGTTTGTTGATGTGATTTCTGAACCATTAGAACTTCCACACATGCGCGATATTCAACATCAAATTAACCTTATACCAGGAGCATCGTGGCCAAGCAACCCGCTTATTGGATGAAAGGGACTACAAGCTGATCTCCAAAGGCAAGACGAAGAATTATTGGAGAGGGGTTTAATAAGGGAGAGCCTTAGTCCCTGTGTCGTACCTGCTTTTGCTTGTTCCTAAGAAAAATGGCACTTGGAGGATGTGTGATGACAGTCGAGCAATCAACAAGATCACTATCAAATATCGCTTCCCAATCCCAAGGTCAGATGATCTATTTGACCTATTGCATGGTTCTATGTTCTTTTCAAAGATTGATTTGAAGAGTGGGTACCACCAGATTCGTATGAGAGGATTGAATGGAGGACTGCCTTCAAGACTAGCCAAGGCTTGTATGAATGGTTGGTAAAGCCTTTTGGTTTGTCAAACGCTCCGAGCACATTCAGAGGCTTATGAGTCATGTGTTTAGACCATTCGTTGGGAAGTTTGTTGTTGTCTACTTTGATGATATCCTAATCTATAGCAAAGAGGAAGCTGAATACCTCATGATTAAGTGTGACACCCGAGAACTTGAGGAACAGACTATAGCAAGATATATTGGTGGCTTAACGTGCCATCGCCGATGTTATTCGCCTAAAACCTTATTGGACATTCAATGATGTACGAAAGCTTGCCATCAACATTGAACAAAAAAAAAGGGAGCCAAAGAAATTATATTCCAAGAAGAATTACCCCAACCAGGGGAGTATTACTAGTGTTAGTGGCGAAAATCCCAAAGCCAATTATAGCGTAATTCTTCTAATTCATCTTCAAAAGGTGATGTAAAGAAACCTCAGGTGGATATGACTAGGAGAAGATGTTTTTAAGTGCCAAGGTTTTGGGCGTGTACAAGCTGATTATCCAAACCGCAAGGCTGTTATGTTGGTTGACGAAGAAGATGATTCCAATCATGAAGNTAAGTTATTTTGGAATCGGACCTCAAATTGAGGTCCAAAACCCCCAAATTTAGGAACCCTAGTTCTACCCTAAATTCCCAAATTCCCCCATTAAAATCTTTGTTTTGAAGTTGAAATTATGTTTAAAGATGTTAAGGAGTAAAGAAAATAAGTTAGAAATCACTTACCAATCGTTTTGAAGAAGTAGAATCGCTTGGAAAATCACCTCTTATGTTTTGGGTTTTGAAAAAGTGAAAAATGACTGAAAATCCCGACTTTATATACCGTACTGGAGACCCGGCGCGGACCGCACAAAAATGTCCCGCGGCCGCGCCGAGGAAGGAGGGAAAAACGACTCTCTGAACCTACCCAGCGCGGACCGCACTGATTTGGTGCGCGGCCGCGCTGGTTGGAATGGACCAAAATTCTCATTCTCTGAATCTCCCAGCGCGGACCGCGCTGATATGGCACGCGGCCGCGCTGGGCGACCTAGGAATACTGGCCCTCTGAACCTAGCCACGCGGACCGCGCAGAAATGCACCGCGGTCGCGCGGCTTCCAGCGCGGACCGCGCGGAAATGACCGCGGCCGCGCTGGGGGCCTACAACACCTGGACCTGCAAATTTCTGACACTTCTAAGCCTAAGACCTCCCGGGACCTACTCAAAACTCACCCGAGCCCTCGGGGCTCCAAACCGAACATACATATAAACTCAAAAACATCCTACGGACTCATCCGTGCGATCCAATCGCCAAAACAACATCGAAATCATCAAATTAGGCCTCATGACCCATGATTTCCTCCCAATTTTCATAAGACATCAAGTTTAGAGTTCTTGTCCATAACACGTCAAACGACGTCCAAATATAACCAAACTTTACAGCAATTGCTTAAATCACATTTAAGACTTGTGCCGGGCGTCGGAACCAAAATACGAGCCCAACAGCACAGTCTTCTAAACAACTTTCAAATTCTTTAATTATTTTCAGAAAACAATTTCACACATAAATTCATTTCCTTGGACTCGGAACCTCGGAATTTGATTCCGGGCACACCCCCAAGTCTCATACTTTCCTACGGACCCTCCGGGACTGTCGAATCACTAGTCCGGGTCCGTTTGCCCAAAACGTTGACCGAAGTCATACTTAATCAATTAAAACATCAAAATTTTTATTATATTTCTCACAAATTCATATATATAAGTTCCGGCTACGCGCCCGGACTGCGCACACAAATTCAAGGCAACCCCAAGTGAGGTTTTCACGGCCTCAGAGATACGGAGTGAGTAGGAATACAGGTGATGACCCTTTGGGTCGTCACATTCTCCACCTCTAAAACAACTGTTCGTCCTCGAACGGACAAGAGAAAGAAGTACCTGAGTCGGGAAAAAAATGGGGATAACGACTCCGCATATCAGACTCGGACTCCCATGTCGATGCCTCAGGAGGCTGAGCTCTCCACTGAACACGAACATAAGGAAAACTCTTAGACCTCAACTGACGAACCTGCCGGTCTAGAATAGCTACCGGCTCCTCCTCATATGATATGTCTTTGTCCAACTGGACAGTACCGAAGTCTCTAACACATGGGTAGGATCGTCGTGATACCTACGAAGCATAGATACATGGAAAACTGGGTGCACGGCTGATAAGCTAGGTGGCAACGCAAGTCTATAAGCCACCTCACCCACTCGATCAAGAATCTCAAACGGGCCGACGTACCTAGGGCTAAGCTTGCCCTTCTTCCCAAATCTCATCACGCCCTTCATAGGCGACACTCGGAGCAATACCCGCTCACCAATCATGAAAGCTACATCTCGAACCTTACGGTCTGCATAACTCTTCTGCCTAGACTGAGCTGAACGAAGCCTCTCCTGAATGATCTTGACCTTATCTAAGGCCTCCTGAACTAAATCTGTACCCAATAACCGAGCCGCTCCCGGCTCAAACCATCCGACTGGAGACCGACATCGCCTACCATACAATGCCTCATAAGGAGCCATCTGAATGCTGGACTGGTAGCTGTTGTTGTAGGCAAACTCCGCTAAAGGCAAGAACTGGTCCCACGAGCCTCCGAAATCAATGACACAGGCTCGGAGCATATCCTCCAATATCTGAATAGTCCTCTCGGACTGGCCGTCTGTCTGAGGATGGAACGTTGTGCTCAACTGAACCTGGGTGTCCAACTCCTGCTGAACTGCTCTCCAGAAGCGCGAGGTAAACTGCGTACCCCGATCCGAAATAATAGATACCGGCACCCCATGAAGGCAAACAATCTCTCGGATGTAGATCTCAGCTAACCTCTCCGATGAATAAGTGGCTGCAACAGGAATAAAATGCGCTGACTTGGTCAGCCTATCAACGATGACCCAAATGGCATCAAACTTCTTCCAAGTCATCGGAAGTCCAGTAACGAAATCCATGGTGATCCTCTCCCACTTCCACTCGGGAAGCTCAATCCTCTGAGACAAACCACCAGGCCTCTGATGCTCATACTTAACCTGCTGACAGTTCAAACATCGAGCCACATATGCAACAATATCTTTCTTCATCCTACGCCACCAATAAAACTGCCGCAAGTCCTGATACATCTTCGCGGCGCCCGGGTGAATAGAATACAGAGAACTATGGGCCTACGCTAAGATCAACTCTCGAATCCCATCGACATTGGGCACACAAACTCGCCCCTGCAATCTCAAAACACCATCATCATCTAAGGCCACCTTCGTGGCACCTCCACGCTGTACCGTGTCTCTCAGGACACACAAATGGGGATCATCAAACTGCCGATCACGGATACGCTCCAATAGAGAAGAACGAGCGACCGTACAAGCTAACACTCTGCTAGTCTCAGAAATGTCCAACCTCACCAATCGATTGGCCAGGGCCTGAATATCCAAAGCAAGCGGTCTCTGGCTGACCGGAATATAAGCAAGACTACCCATGCTGGCGGACTTCCTACTCAATGCGTCGGCCACCACATTGGCCTTACCCGGGTGGTATAAGATAGTGACATCATAATCCTTCAGCAACTCCAACCACCTCCTCTGCCTCAGATTCAACTCTTTTGNCATCTTATCACCCACAAACAGATGGAGAAACAGAGGTAGTCAATCGAAGTTTAGGTGCATTGCTAAGATGTTTGATCAAGAAGAACCTAAGACAGTGGGAATCCTTACAACCACATGCTGAGTTTGCTTCCAACAAGTCCGTGAATCGAACAACTAGTTAAAATTCCCATTGAAGTTATGGTAAGAATCCTCTTTATTTTGGTGGAAATGCTGATGAGAGGGCTAAGCAATTAAAAAAGTTGAATGAGAAAGTAGTACAAGAGATAGAGATACAAATAATGACAGATAAGAACTTGAGGCAAGGCCACACCGTGGATATACTAGAGAGTTTGAATACCTCATGATTAAGTGTGATAGACGAGAACTTGAGGAACAAACTATATTGGTGGCTTAAGGCGTCCATCGCCGATTTTATTCGGCTACAACCTTATCGGGCATTCAATGAAGTACGAAAACTTGCCATCAACATCGAACAACAAAAAAAGGAGCCAATGAAATTATATTCCAAGAAATATTACTCCAACCAGGAGAGTACAAGTAGTGGTAGTGGTGGAAATCCCAAAGCCAATCTAATTCGTCTTCAAAGGGCGAGGAAAAGAAACCTCAGGGGATATGACTAGGAGAAGATGTTTTTAAGTGCCAAGGTTTAGGGCATGTTTCTGATTGTCCAAACAATAAGGCTGTTATGTTGGTTGACGAAGAAGATGATTCCAATCATGAAGAAAACAAGCCAATTGAGGAAGTTATTGAGGAAGATGAGGATGCCCATGTAGAACCTGATGAAAGGGATATGCTTGTTATTTGGATGATCTTACATGCTGAACATGAAGATGAAGAATCATCGCAACGAAAGGCCCTTTTCCACACGAGGTGTACATTACATGGCACAGTGATTATCGATGGTAGAAGTTTCACTAATGCTGCTTCAGAAGAGATGCTGACTACATTGGGTTTGGAGACTGAAGTAGACCCCAAACCTTACAAAGTTGGTTGGTTTCAATACGGTGGAGGTATGAAAATCACTAAAAGATGCTTGGTCTCTTTTTCTATTAGTAAGATCTATAAAGACCAAATTTGGTGTGATGTGGTAAAGATGGATGCTTAATGAAAGACCATATCAAGGAACTTAATGAAACTTATCCAGACTTTGGAGATGTTTGCAAGAGATGCTTGGAGAGTCCACAAAGAATTTTTGTAATTTGAGATGGGTTTCTTTACTATGCACAAAGCTCTTTAAGGGAGTCCACTGTGAGGGTTATGACTCATGTGTTTGGACCATTCATTGGGAAATTTGTTGTTTTCTACTTTGACGATATCCTAATCCATAGCAAAGAGGGAAGCTAAACATGGAATGCATTTGGAGAATGTTTTTGAAAGCTTACGAAGAGAGAAGCTATGTGCACAACTAAAGAAGAACATCTTTTATACTAACAGTGTTTGCCTTCCTGGTTACATAGTAACTAGTGCTGGTATTCAAAGCTAACCCAAGCAAGATCGAGGCAATCATAAATTGACCATTTCCTAGGTCAATTTCGGATATAAGGAACTTTTATGGAAAGGTCTCCTTCTATCGACGATATATCAAAAATTTCAGCACTTTGGTTGCCCCTATCATTGAGTGTTTGAGAGGAGTCATGTTCAAGTGGAATGAAGAAGCTCAAAAGAGTTTGAATTGATAAACCTGTGGTGTTGGAGGAGTTCTTAGCCAGGAAGGTAAACCCGTGGCTTTTTAGCGAGAAGCTAAGTGGATCTAAATGGAAGTACTCCACCTATGAAAAAGAGTTCTCTGCTATTGTTCGCGTGTTTCAACATCGGAGTCATTATTTATTACCAAGAGAGTTTGTGCTATATTCTGATCATTAGATTATCTTCGTCACTATAAAAGCTTAACGCAAGGCATAAAAATGGGTAGAGTTTCTTCAGAATTTTCAATTGGTAATCAAGCACAAAGCCGGAAACCTCAATCAAGTGGCTGATGCTCTTAGTAGAAGACCGTGCTTTCTTTCTATGTTGCAAACTAATGTATATGGTTTCGACCACATCAAGGAGCTTAATGAAACTTATCCGGACTTTGGAGATGTTTGCAAGAGATGCTTGGAGAGTCCACAAAGAACTTTTGTAATTTGAGATGGGTTTCTTTACTATGGGCGTTACACAAAGCTCTTTAAGGGAGTCCATTGTGAGGGAAGCACATGTGGGTGGATTAGCTGGTCATTTTGGCCATTCTATTGAAGATGATGTGTCCAGGCTGATTGAGCGTTCTGAAACATGTAGAAAACCAAAAATGCATGGGAGCAATAAGGGATTATATGAGCATGGAATTTGTGCTTGGAATTCCAAGGACTCAAGGAGGAAAGATGCTATCTTTGTTGTTGTTGACAGATTCTCTAAGATGGCACACATTATCCCATGTAACAAGACAAGTGATGCAACTCATGTGGCTGTTTTGTTCTTTAACAATATTGTCAAGTTACACGGTATTCCACGAAGCATTGTTTTTGGTCGCGACACTAAGTATCTCAGTCATTTTTGGCGAACTTTATGGGCTAAAGCTTGGTACGGAGTTGAAGTCATCTTTCACCCTCAAACAGATGGAGAAACAGAGGTAGTCAATCGAAGTTTAGGTGCATTGCTAAGAAGTTTGATCAAGAAGAACATAAGAGAGTGGGAATCCTTATCGGGCAATCAATGAAGTACGAAAACTTGCTATATTCTGATCATGAGAGTATCTTCGTCACCAACAAATGCTCATCGCAAGGCATGAAAATGGGTAGAGTTTCTTCAGAATTTTCAATTGGTAATCGAGCACAAAGCCGGAAACCTCAATCAAGTGGCTGATGCTCTTAGTAGAAGACCGTGCTTTCTTTCTACGATGCAAACTAATGTATATGGTTTCGACCATATCAAGGAGCTTTATGAAACTTATCCACACTTCGGAGATGTTTGCAAGAGATGCTTGGAGAGTCCACAAAGAATTTTGTGTAATTTGAGATGGATTTCTTTACTATGGGCGTTACACAAAGCTCTTTAAGGGAGTCCATTGTGAGGGAAGCACATGACGGTGGATTAGCTGGTCATTTTGGCCATTCTATTGAAGATGATTCAAAAAAACTTCCACTGGCCTTAATTTAACAAAGATGTGTCCGGGCTGATTGAGCGTTCTGAAACATGTAGAAAACAAAAAATGCATGGGAGCAATAAGGGATTATATGAGCCATTACCAATTCCTACAACACTGTGGGAACATATTAGCATGGACTTTGTTCTAGGATAGCCAAGGACTCAAGGAGGTAAGACCCTATCTTTGTTGTTGTTGACAGATTCTCTAAGATGGTACGGAGTTAAAGTATAGCTCAACTTATCACCCTCAAATAGATCGAGAAACAGAGGTAGCCAATCGAAGTTTAGGTGCATTGCTAAGAAGTTTGATCAAGAAGAACATAAGAGAGTGGGAATCCTTGCTACCACATGCTGAGTTTGCTTCCAACAAGTCCGTGAATCGAACAACTAGTTAAAATTCCCATTGACGTGATGGTAAGAATCCTCTTTATCCATTAGACTTGTCTCCTCTTCTTAAAACCAATTATTTTGGTGGAAATGCTGATGAGAGGGTTAAGCAATTAAAAAGTTGAATGAGAAAGTAGTACAAGAGATAGAGAGACAAATAATGACAAATAAGAACTTGAGGCAAGGCCGCATCGTGGATATACTCGAGAATTTGAATACCTCGTTATTAAGTGTGATGCACGAGAACTTGAGGAACGGACTATATTGGTGGCTTAAGGTGTGCCATCGCCGATGTTATTCGGCTACAACCTTATCGGGCATTCAATGAAGTACGAAAACTTGCCATCAACATCGAACAACAACAAATGGAGCCAAAGAAATTATATTCCAAGAAGTATTACTCCAACTAGGAAGAGTACTAGTAGTGGAAATCCCAAAGCCAATCTATTTCGTCTTCAAAGGGCGAGGAAGAGAAACCTCAGGGGGATATGACTAGGAGAAGATGTTTTTTATGTGCCAAGGTTTTGGGCATGTTTCTGATTGTCCAAACAACAAGGCTGTTATGTTGGTTGACGAAGAAGATGATTCCAATTATGAAGAAAACCAGCCAATTGAGGAAGTTAATGAGGAAGATGAGGATGCCCATGTAGAACCTAATGAAGGTGATATGTTTGTTATTCAGAGGATCTTACATGCTGAACATGAAGATGAAGAATCATCGCAACGAAAGGCCCTTTTCCACACGAGGTGTACATCTCATGGCAAGGTATGTTCAGTGATTATCGATGGTAGAAGTTGCACTAATGCCTTTTCGGAAGAGATGCTGACTACATTGGGTTTGGAGACTGAGG
>NW_017680846.1:0-785 GCF_001879085.1 Nicotiana attenuata
ATCAACTAGGGAGTGGGACCTATGTTGGAAAGTCATCAGGTTATACTGGCATCAACTAGGGAGTGGGACCCTATGTTGGAAAGTCATCAAGTTGTGCTGGCATCAACTAGGGAGTGGGACACTTTGTTGGAAAAGTTATCAGGTTATGGTGGCATCAACTAAGGAGTGGGACCCTATGTTGGAAAAATCATCAGGTTATGCTGGCATCTACTAGGGAGTGGGACATTATGTTGGAATGTCATCAAGTTGTTCTGGCATCAACTAGGGAGTGGCACCCTATGTTGGAAAGTCATCAGGTTATCATGGCATCAACTAGGGAGTGGGACCCTATTTTAGAAAAGTCATAATGTTATGTTGGCATCAACTAGGGAGTGGGACCCTATGTCTGAAAAGTCATCAGCTTATGTTGGCATCAACTAGTTGGACATTATATTGAAAAAGTCATCACGTTATGCTGGCATCAACTAGGGAAAGAGACGCTATGTTGGAAAAGTCATCAGGTTATGCTTGCATCAACCAGGGAGTGGGACGCTATGTTGGAAAAGTTATTAGGTTATGCTGGCATAAACTAGGGAGTGGGACTCTATGTTTGAAAAGTCATCAGCTTAAGCTGGCATCAACTAGGGAGTGGGACCCTATGTTGGAAAAGTCATCACGTTATGTTGGCATCAACTAGGTAGTGGGAACCTATGTTGGAAAGTCATCAGGTTATGTTGGAATCAAATAGGGAGTGTGACCCTATGTTGGAAATGTCATCAGGTTATGCTGGCATCAACTAGGGAGTG
>NW_017680846.1:5205-5677 GCF_001879085.1 Nicotiana attenuata
TGCTGGCATCAACTAGCGAGTGGGACCCTATGTTGCACAGTCATCAAGTTGTGCTGGCATCAACTAGGGAGTGAGATCCTATGTTGAAAAGTCATCAGGTCACGCTGGAATCAACTAGGGAGTGGGACCCTATGTTGGAAAATTCATCAGGTTATGCTGGCATCAACTCGGTAGTGGGACCGTATTTTGCAAAAGTCAGCAGGTTATGCTGGAATCAACTAGGGAGTGGGACGCTATGTTGGAAAAGTCATCATTTATACTGGCATCAACTAGGGTGTGGGACCCTATGTTGGAAAGTCATCAAGTTGTGCTGGCATCAACTAGAGAGTGGGACGCTTTGTTTGAAAAGCCATCAGGTTTTGCTGGCATCAACTAGGGAGTGGGACCTATGTTGGAAAGTCATCAGGTTATACTGGCATCAACTAGGGAGTGGGACCCTATGTTGGAAAGTCATCAAGTTGTGCTGGCATCA
>NW_017680846.1:5760-7512 GCF_001879085.1 Nicotiana attenuata
TAGGGAGTGGGACGCTATGTTGGAAAAGTCATCAAGTTATGCTAGCATCAACTAGAGAGTGGGACCCTATGTTAGAAAGTCATCAGGTTGTGCAGGCATCAACTAGGGAGTGGGACCCTATGTTGCAAAGTCATCATGTGGTGCTGGCATCAACTAGGGAGTGACCCTATGTTTGAAAGGTCATCAAGTCACACTGGCATCAACTAGGGAGTGGGACGCTATGTTGGAAAAGTCATCAGGTTATGCTGGCATCAACTATGGAGTGGGACCCTATGTTGGAAAGTCAAAAAGTTGTGTTGGCATCAACTAGGGAGTGGGAACTTATGTTTTAAAAGTCATCAGGTTATGTTGTAATCAACTAAGGATTGGGACCCTATGTTGGAAAGTCATCAAGCTATATTGGCATCAACTAGGGAGTGGGACCCAATGTTGGAAAAATCATCAGGTTATGCTGGCATTAACTAGGGAGTGGGACGTTATGTTGGAAAAGTCATCAGGTTATGCTGGCATCAACTAGGGAGTGGGATGCTATGTTGGATAAGTCATCACGTTATACTGGCATCAACTAGGGTGTGGGACCCTATATTGGAAAAGTCATCAGGTTATGCTGGCATCAACTAGGGAGTGGGACGCTATGTTGGAAAAGTCATCAGGCCATGCTGGCATCAACTAGGGGGTGGGACCCTATGTTGGAAAGTCATCAGGTTGTTCTGGAATCAACTAGGGAGTGGGACCCTTTGTTGGAAAGTTATCAGGTCACGCTTGCATCAACTAGGGAGTGGGACCCTATGTTGGAAAAGTCATCAAGTCACGCTGGCATCAACTAGGGAGTAGGATGCTATGTTGGAGAAGTTACCAGGTTATGGTGGCATCAACTAAGGAGTGGGACCATATGTTGGAAAATTCATAAGGTTATGCTGGCATCATCTAGGGAGTGGGACATTATGTTGGAAATCATCAAGTTGTGCTGGCATCAACTAGGGAGTGGGACCCTATGTTGAAAAGTCATCAGGTTATGCTGGCATCAACTAGGGAGTGTGACCCTATGTTGGAAAAGTTATCAGGTTATGCTAGCATCAACTAGGGAGTGGGAGCCTATGTTGGAAAAGCCATCATGTTATGCTGGCATCAACTAGGGAGTGGGACACTATATTGCAAAAAGTCATCAGTTTATGCTGGCATCAACTAGAGATTGGGACCCTATATTGGAAAAGTCATCAGGTTATGCTGGCATCAGCTAGGGAGTGGGACCCTATGGTTGAAAAGTCATCATGTTATGCTGGCATCAACTAGGGAGTGGTATGCTTTGTTGGAAAACTCATCAGGTTATGCTGGCATCAACTAGGGAGTGGGACCCTATGTTGGAAAAGTCATAAGGTTATGTTGGCATCAACTAGGGAGTGGGACCCTATGTTCGAAAAGTCATCACGTTAAGTCTGCATCAACTAAGGAGTGGGACCCTATGTTGGAAAGTCATCAGGTTATGTAGGCATCAAATATGCAGTGTGACCCTATGTTGGACAAGTCATCAGGTTATGCTGGCATCAACTAGGGAGTGGGACCCTATGTTGGAAAAGTCATCATGTTATGTTGGCATCAACTAGGGAGTGGGACACTATGTTGGAAAAGTCATCAGGTTATGCTGGCATCAACTAGAGAGTGGACCCTATGTTGGAAAAGTCATCAGGTTATGCTGGCATCAACTAGGGAGTGGGACGCTATGTTGGAAAAGTCATCAAGTTATGCTGGCAT
>NW_017680846.1:11582-12462 GCF_001879085.1 Nicotiana attenuata
GAAAAGTCATCAGGTTATGCTGGCATCAACTAGGGAGTGGGACCCTATTTTAGAAAAGTCATAAGGTTATGTTGGCATCAACTAGGGAGTGGGACCCTATGTCTGAAAAGTCATCAGGTTGTGCTGGCATCAACTAGGGAGTTAGACCGTATATTGGAAAAGTCATCAGGTTATGCTGGAATGAACTAGGGAGTGAGATGCTATGTTGCAAAAGTTATCAGGTTATTCTTGCATCATCTAGGGAGTGGGACGCTATGTTGGAAAAGTTATCAGGTTATGCTGGCATCAACTAGGGAGTGGGACTCTATGTTGGAAAAGTCATCAGGTCACGCTGGCATCAACTAGGGAGTGAGACCCTATGTTGGAAAAGTCATCAGCTTATGCTGGCATCAACTAGGTAGTGGGACCCTATATTGGAAAAGTCATCTGGTTATGCTGGCATCAACTAGGGAGTGGGATGCTATGTTGGATAAGTCATCACGTTATACTGGCATCAACTAGGGTGTGGGACCCTATGTTGGAAAAGTCATCAGCTTAAGCTGGCATCAACTAGGTAGTGGGACCCTATGTTGGACAGTCATCTAGTTATGCTAGCATCAACTAGGGAGTGGGACCCTATGTTGGAAAAGTCATCAGGTTATGCTGGCATCAACTAGGGAGTGGGAGCCTATGTTTGAAAAGCCGTCATGTTATGCTGGCATCAACTAGGGAGTGGGACACTATATTGCAAAAAGTCATCAGTTTATGCTGGCATCAACTAGAGATTGGGACCCTATATTGGAAAAGTCATCAGGTTATGCTGGCATCAGCTAGGGAGTGGGACCCTATGGTTGAAAAGTCATCATGTTATGCTGGCATCAACTAGGGAGTGGTATGCTTT
>NW_017680847.1:0-6058 GCF_001879085.1 Nicotiana attenuata
ATCCCGCTTTTAATACCCTCTTCAAATCCTTTCTCCGAGTTTGATGATATCGGAGAACTTATGATTCTCAATGACCATTAGCCTTTCATAATATTGTGGGTCCTGCGCCATGACAAAGAACTTGTTCATCTGTTCCTTGTGTAATGCTGGTCTGACCTTAGCTGCTTCCATCCTCCATCGAGTAGCATAATCGCGAAATGTCTCAGTTGGCTTCTTCTTTAGGTTCTGGATATAAAAGATATCCGGTGCATTCTCCGTATTAAACCTGAACCGGTCCATGAAATCTGATGCCGTGCTCACCCAATTGGCCCACTTCTTATGATTCTGGCTTATGTACCAAGACTGGGCATCTCCGGTAAGACTTCTCATAAAGAGCTTCATTCGAATCCTTTCATCTTTTCCGACCCCCACGAGCTTGTCACAATAGGTTCTTAAATGAACCTTCGGATCACCCATTTCGTCAAACATCCGGTTGTATGCATAAATCCTCGTAGTTCAGACCTTCTATCCCTTTACCTCCTTCAATACCCTAAACTCGACTTGCCAACTTCTTTAGCTCCTCGGCCATGTTCTTGATGAGCAGGTCCTTCTCAGTGGATTCTGGTGTATAGCAGATTGGTTGAGTGGAGTGAGGTAGGGTTTCCACATATATGGGGTTGTTTTGGTGGGTGCCAGGGATTTGGTTGTAGTGGTGGTCATTGGTCGAGTTTTGAGGATCGGGAATAAGTTGTGGTGTGTTCTGAGGAATGTGATAGGTAGTGGTTTGTGGGTACTGGGTAGGAAGATGTTGGTGTTGAGGAGGAGTTGGTACCGGTAGAGGATTGGGATTTTGAGGTGGTGTGGCGTATTGATGGGGTGCGGGAGGATTTTGTGGATGTTGGTTTGGCGTATGTTGAGGAGGTGCTTGGTTTCGAGCATTTTGTTGGTTAACGTCTGGGACGTTCAGAGTGAGGGAGAGGTTTGCCAAGTTACGGACCTACTCAAGTTCTCCTTGTAACTCCAGTATATTCTTCTCCAATCGTAGGACCAAATCTTTCTGGGCCGGAGTACTCCGACCGTCTGAAGTTTCAATACCACTCAAATCATCCATCTTAGCTTTTCCTTTGCTTTTTTAGATTACTCAGAGGAGGAGGAGGTGGAGGGCCTCTAGATCTAGTGTGATATGCTGATGATGCCAGTATGTGCAAACCAACCTTAGAGGATGGGAGTAATAAAAATAAAGAAAAACAAAAGGTAAACAAGTCAGTAAGGATTCTGAAAATGATTGCAGTATTTAAACATGTATTGCGGGAATGTAAATCCGCGTCCTAATTTGGGAGCCTCGTTGTGCCCGAGGTAGGCCTAGCGACACGTTGATTTGGAGAATTTCAGTGCCAATAATTGCCTTATTTCATTAATGTAAAAATAGATGAATCTAAAATGACACTAAATAAGATAAGTCACTGGTGGCACTTGGCCTTATTACATTTGAAAAAGTAAATAAACCCAATCTACTTGGTCGCAGAAGGACCTTCTCCAGGCTGGATGTTTTTGGCCTCGTCGATCAAATTCCCCAGTTCGTGCAAGTTCATCAATAGGTATGCCCTTGCTAAATGTCCTCCTTCGCTTCCTTCGGCGTTCTGGCAGTCAGTGACTCTCTTCCTCATTTTTCCCTCCAACTCCATCAGACTGTACTCCAGATATTCCAACCTTTCGCTTGATCTAACATCCATCTCCCTCCATTCATTAATTAGTTCCATATCGGCCTTGTGTCGCTCCAGATGCTCGGCCTCGGACTCGTGAACTCTTTTGTGCAGTTTGTTATATTTCACTTGCTCTTCGGCAACTTCATCAATGACTATATTTCCTTGACCAACCCTTGGCTCGAATATTCCTGCTATGTTATCTTCTAACCATGATGGGTAGAAGTATACATGACCGGCGCGATATCGATCTGGCTTGATGGTATCCTTTTCCACGATGATTTTCAAATGCCACATATGCTGAGCTTCATATTTATATGGGACGTCGTCATCTTGAAAATCTGCCCTGTAGTGACTTATGTTAGCAACTAGCGGTATGACCTGCTTGATTTAAGGAAAACCTTATACGGAATTGATTAGTAATTAAGTACTAGGTTAAATAAGGTAAAGAAATAATTTCGGAATCAATTAGGAACTCAATTTAGGGGCAGATAGTACATAGCTCAGTCAATTAGCGAGCAATCAGGCAAGTACTATTCTGAATAAGGTAAGTATCATATAGAACCAATTATCAATCAGCACACAAGGTGAAGAAATAAAGAAACAAGGTAGGATGAACAGAATAAGGAAAGTATCAGTACATACGAGATGAGAAAGATTAAATCTTGGTAAAGCTTTCAGAAGCCCTAATTTTGGGGTAAATAAAACTAGCCAACAATTAACAGCAAGAGTGAAAGTTGTATAGAGGCAAATAGACAGTAACATTTAAAGGAAAAAATACCAAATAATGACAACCCTAACTTAATGTAAGCAAAAGAAAAAGCAGAAACACAAAAGCTTTGATAAATACACGAAGACATATAGACGGAAATAATTAAGGCTTGAACCATATTTTGTTCGAAAAATCAAAACCCTAGATTTTAGGGTAAGTAAAATCAGCGTAGAAAACAAAAAGAGAAACTATAATAGAGGTGGAAATACATAGATTTAGTTCGTCTTTAAGAAATCAAAAACCCTAAATTTTAGGGTAAAGAGAATCAATCAGAAATAGTAAAGAAAAATATGAACACAGAGGTAGAGATACTGAAACATTAAAGGAAAAGATACAAAGGAAGAAAAACCATTTTAGATCTGGAAAGATCTTGAACCCTAGTTTTAGGGTAAGTAGAATATTTAACTAAAAATGGACGGATTTGTGAGTAATAGAGCAAAATATAGGTGGAGAGTAGTATAAAACAAACAGAATCAGACCAGATCTAGTCCGAATCAAGACATGAGACCCTAACTGAAAGATACGAAAATATTCATACTCACAGAGATTAGGATGAACACAAATGGGAACAACCACAACATAAGAGATTTTGAACCAGATCTAGTTCGCATCTCTCGAGATTAACTTGCCATTTGAGCCAAACCAGTCAAACAATATCAAAACGAGTAGCTGGTGAAGAGGTAAGGCCAGATATGGTAAGGAATCATGGAATAATTCCATTTCTGTATAGGAATCGTTAGGAGATTAGTGACGGCGGGTTAGGGTTTGAGAGGTGAGGGAGAGACGAGATTGAAGGCGGCGGAACAGATAAAATGGGTTTAGTAGGATGGAGGGATACAATTAAAAGGGGTGAAGGGCTGTGAGCCGTTGATCTTCAGAGATCAACGGCTGTGATTCAAAGAAGGAGATGGGTCGGTTTTGAAATGGGTATGGGGACTGGGTTAATGGGTTTGGGTCAGGGGTAATTGGGCTAGGTAAATTTGGTTAGTCTAGGTCTAAAATTAATTGGAAAAAAGGGCTAGATTTTAAATATCCAATTAAATTAATAAAAATAATTTATAAAAATAATTAATAAATAACAAAAATATTATTTGTGCATGAAAATCATTTAAAATAATTATTTAACACCATAAAAATATAAAAGGTCATTTTCTGTATAGATAATGTAATTATGCACATGCATGGGCTATTATTGCAAAAATATGCAATTCTAGTTTAAAAAATGCAAATGTAATTATAAAAATGCAGTTAAAATAGTTAAGCGCTATTTGGGCATAAATGATGAATTAGATGATTAAATTATCATAACAATATAATATGAGGGATAATTATTGGACATTTGTATAGTAAAAATGCAGAAATAAATTGGTTGAAAGCCTTTAAAATTATAGAAAAATTATAGAGATGCTTGTGCATGTCTGTAAATGCATGTGCACTATTTTTGCACATAAAAAATATATGAGGGAAAAATTGGGTATCAACAATGCTAAGTTTTCAAAATGCGAGTTTTGCTTGAGTTCAGTTGCTTTCTTGGGTCACGTTGTATCAGCAGAGGGTATTCAGGTGGATCCTAAGAAGATTGAGGCAGTCAAGGACTGGCCTAGACTCACATCAGCTACGGAGATCCGAAGTTTCTTGGGATTGGCGGGCTATTACCGTCAGTTTGTGGAGGGGTTCTCATCTATAGCAGCCCCATTGACTAGGTTGACCCAGAAGGGTGCCCCGTTCAAATGGTCGGACGAGTGTGAGGCGAGCTTTTAGAAGCACAAGACTGCTTTGACTGCGGCACCAGTGTTGGTGTTGCCCACAGGATTAGGGCCTTATACAATATATTGTGATGCATCTCGTATTAGACTTGGTGCGATATTGATGCAGGGTGGCAGGGTTATTGCATATGCTTCGTGGCAGCTAAAGGTTCACGAGAAGAATTACCCTGTTCACGCCTTAGAGTTGGCAGCCATCGTTCATGCGCTGAAGATTTGGACGCACTATCTTTATGGCGTGTCGTGTGAGGTGTTCACGGATCATGGGAGTTTGCAGTATTTGTTCAAGCAAAAGGATCTCAATTTGAGGCAGAGGAGGTGGTTAGAGCTATAGAAAGACTATGATATCACCATCTTGTACTATCCCGGGAAGGCCAATGTGGTGGCCGATGCTTTGAGTAGGAAGTCAGCTAGTATGGGCAGCCTTGCGTACATTCCAGTCGGTGAGAGACCGCTTGCATTAGATGTTCAGGCTTTGGCCAATCAGTTTGTGAGGTTGGGTGTTTCTGAGCCCAGTTGTGTTCTAGCTTGTATGGTCGATCGGTCTTTATTGTTTGAGCGCCTCAGGGAGCGGCAGTATGATGACCCTCATTTGCTTGTCCTTAGGGACACAGTGCGGCACGGAGATGCCAAGTAGGTTATGGTTGGAGATGATGGAGTTTTAAGGATGCAGGGTCGTTTTTGTGTGCCTAATATGGATGTACTTAGTGAGTTAATTCTAGAGAAGGCCCACAGTTCCCGGTATTCTATTCATCCGGGTGCTACTAAGATGTATCAGGACATGCGGCAGCATTATTGGTGGAGGAGAATGAAGAAAGATATAGTCGCATATGTGGCTCGGTGTCTAAATTGTCAGCAAGTAAAGTACGCGCATCAGAGACCTGGTGGTTTGCTTCAGAAGATAGAGATTCCTGAGTGGAAGTGGGAGCGTATCACTATGGATTTCGTTGTTGGACTCCCACGGACTCAGAGGAAGTTCGATGCAGTTTGGGTTATTGTGGATAGACTGACCAAGTCAGCGCATTTCATTCATGTGGCAATTTCCTATTCTTCAGAGCGGTTGGCAGAGATTTATATCCGCGAGATCATTCGTCTTCACAGTGTGCGCGTGTCTATCATTTCTGATCGAGGTACGCAGTTTACCTCGCATTTCTGGAGGGCAGTACAGCGTGAGTTGGGCGTGCAGGTTGAGTTGAGCATAATATTTCATCCTCAGACGGACGGACAGTCCGAGCGCATTATTCAGATATTGGAGGACATGCTCCGCGTGTGTGTTATTGACTTCGGAGGCTCTTGGGATCAGTTCTTGCCACTTGCAGAGTTTGCCTACAACAACAGCTACCAGTTGAGCATTTAGATGGCCCCCTATGAGGCATTATATGGTAGACGGTGTCGATCGCCTGTTGGATGGTTTGAGCCAGGGGAGGCTCGGTTATTGGATACAGATTTGGTACAAGGTGCCTTGGATAAGGTTAAGATCATTCGGGATAGACTTCCCGCAGCTCAGTCCAGGCAGAAGAGTTATGCCAACCGTAAGGTTCGTGACGTTGCATTCATGGTCGGAGAAAGAGTGTTGCTCCGTGTGTCACCTATGAAGGGTGTAATGAGGTTTGGAAAGAAAGGCAAGTTGAGCCCTAGATACATCGGGCCTTTTGGGATTCTTGATCGAGTGGGAGAGGTGGCTTACAAACTTGCATTTCCACCTGGTTTATCAGCGGTCCATCCAGTATTCCACGTGTCCATGCTTCGGAAGTATCACGGCGATCCATCTCACGTGTTAGACTTCAGCATTGTCCAGCTGGACAAGGATTTGACCTACGAGGAGTAGCCGGTAGCTATTC
>NW_017680847.1:10339-12461 GCF_001879085.1 Nicotiana attenuata
CAATTTTGGATGAGGACAAAGAGGAAGTCGAATCCCTTTTTCCACAATACTTGGTTACATCGTCTGAATACAACAGCAATAATGAAGCGCACAAGGTGTTCGATGAATTATCCAATGGGTCTGACGATGCTATTCAAGAGCTGAATTCTAGACAGGAGCCACCGAAGGAGCTTACTCTAACAACAAAGACCCGTTTCCTTAATGATTTGATGAATCATGTCGCTCCGACTGATGCGGCAAACGATAATACTAATGTTGTGGAAAATGAAGAGAAGGATAATAAAGAGAAAGTTGTTACTGCAATCATGGAGAAGGCTCCACTATGGATCGATTCTGCATTCTCTATTTATAGTAACCTCGTCATGATTGCTGATCGATACAGACTTGGGCTAGCCCAAAACTTGGAAGCGATGTCTTGTATGCTTTTTGCTGGCACTTACAACCAACTTCTAAATAGAGGTACATTTAGTCACTCAAGTGACCTTGGTCGTGCTGATCTTGTCTTACCTTTGCATCGATATCTACCTGGTCAATTCGAATAAGACTTTCCCTTTGATCCTGGCTCTAGTTTGCTTACAACATTTCTTAGAGTTACAAAAAATTGTGTTTTATGTAGTGCCTCGAGCAACTTTGAACGTGATAAGTTTGTGACATTCACCGTGTGGAATCCTTGCATCGCACCTTTGAAATTTCAATTCCGAAATACATACAATGTTCGCGAATATGTTCTGTTGGGAGTTGCTTTTGATGATCGACACTGTGCTAGATATTTTATTGTTCGTTCTTTCGACATGGTTTCTAGACTTGCTGAAGGCATTGGTAGTGGCACAAATGATTTGGTTCCACAAACAAATTTAAGGTATTTGCCACTGTGTTTTTGTTTGGATGATGCTCCTAGTGTTTGGCTCTATTTTTATGGAGCATGTGACGATTCCTTGGCTCGAACACTGAAGAAAACAGAAGCGTCTGTGACTAAGACTACACCAGTTATTGGTTTTATAATGCATAGTTTAACATGTTGTGTGCTCAATTTGTTCGACCAAATGATAGAAACTGTGATTATTGTTGTTTTTAATGAGGCATTTTTAGGGAATTGGAATGGAGAGACAGTAAGTCTTACTGTTGAGAACCATGGTTTGGCAATACAATTTTTTAAGTGGTTCGACGCTGAGCATGATTTTAAGGTTAATTCTGGTTGTACAACTCTTTCTAATGATCCTTTAAGTTCTGCATCATATCCACATACAGAAATTTCTAAAAGCAATAGAGGTGTGGTTGCAATGTCGTACTTTGAGCCTGTGAGCGACATGGAACGTATGCGTACGTATCCGATTTTCCCATACTCTTATCCACCGACTGTGCAACAAATTGTAACTTTTTCATTATGATAGCATCTAATATTGAGGGTATGGATTATGTGGTTGGGCTTGAAGGTTTCTTGCCAAAGGGGAAAGATTGGGCTTTGGAGGCACGTTCACTTTTGAAAAACTTAAGCAGAAAAGTGTCTGGTTATATATTGCCACTAGCCAAAATTGTGATGTACGAAACTTGTTGGTGTTCTGGTTTCTATAATATAGGTTTGCTGGCTGCATTCACTGGTGCACTTAGAGATGGAAATCATGTCATTTTGTTATCTTGGGTTCCTGATACTTCCAAGCATATTATTTCAATGATGCCATTTCTATAAGGTCATTTGAAGCTTTAAGCCTTAGAATTCTTGTGGTTGGTTAAGATGTAGACAACGGGTTTAGTTTATACGATCTAGTTGTAATGTGGTTAGAAGGAATTCCTAACTCGAACCTTGAGGGCAAGGTTCTTATTGAGGACGGGGGTATTGTTATGAATCAAAATAGCCACGATGCTACATTTGGGCTTTTGGCAAATTACGTATGGGACCCTGGCTGAAAACGGAGCATGTGCACTGCACGTGACAGAGACTAAGGAATCAGGAGATAAATAATAGGTTCATTGCATTCTAGAGTTATGCCGAAGATTGTTAGTAACCTCTCCTCTCTCTGGTCTATCTATCCCTCATCTCTTTTTCTTCTGTGAATCTGCCTCCCCCTTATCCCTTCTTTCTGTTACTATCCTCGTTTATGTTAAAGTCTTATCTTTTTATTCT
>NW_017680848.1:3741-6047 GCF_001879085.1 Nicotiana attenuata
GAGCCAAGAAGTGCAAAATGAAGAATTTAAGGATTGGCTTGATCATCGACTTACCACCCCCCATCGCTCGTGGTCACAAGCTTGATTCCAAGCTAGGTGCCCAGTTCATATCATCCATGTGGCGAGAAAAGTGGTAAAGTTGTTTGCGTCGTGCCACGACGTTAAATGCGGCGCTTGGTGGGAGGCAACCCATCGTTTTTAAAAATTTTTGGTAATTTTTGAAATTTTATTTTTTAGAATAGCTTAGTATATTATTTTTGACTAATCTGCCAAGTTTGATAATTTTTGGAGTTGATTTGAGCAGGTTGGAGTGGTCCGGAGGGCTAAAACCAGTAGCTGCAGAATCTGTGCATCATTTTTCTGGTATAACCGCATCTGCGGATTCATGACCGTAGATGCGCTCACGCAAAAGCGTTCAAAAAATTGCAGAAGTGGAAAAAACCACAAAAGCGGCCTGTCAGCCGCATAAGCGAAGCCGCAGATGCGGAATAAAAACCGTAGATGCGGAAATCGAGCAGGTCTTAAATTTTAAAAAAAATTTAGATGCCTTATTTTCTCAGGTAATCTCTGCATACTGTTTCCCCCAGCCCTAACTCCCCCAAACTCTAACAAATCTCCAAACTTCACTGCTCGTGAATTCTTTCTCTCTTGCACAAGACTCAGGTAATGTCCTCTGAATCCTCATCCACTTCTCTTCTCTTTTCTTTCTTTCTCTCTTCTTCTTCATTGCCAAAAACCCACATTTGTTTTATTTTATTTTATGTGATGTTTTTATTTTTTCGATTTCATGGCTGTTAGTTTTAGGATGTGAGGGAAATTGGTTGAGAGATTTCATGTTTGTGTGTTGTTAGTATTAGAACAAAATTGTGGGAAATCTGAGTACCCAATTTGTTTGAAGAAGAGGTCTTTTTCAAGTGCTTGCAAGATGTTCGACAAATTGTTTAAAAGAAAATCTCTTGTTAAACACTGTAAAATTGGTCTCAATTGAATCATAATCTCATGAACTGCACTAATTTAGAAGTCTTGAGTATAAATTAGGTGCCAAAATTGGGATTGAGAATCAGAAATTGAAAAAAAAAAATCTGGGCAGTGAAGAAATTGACGCAATCCGCAGATGCGGTCACATTTGCGCAGATGCGATGTCGCACCAGCGATAAAATTTCGGCAGATGCGATTTCTGGAAAGCTGGGAAAACCACAGATGCGGTTGAAATTTTGCAGAAGCAGAACCGCTTCTGCGGTCACTGTTTTGCATATGCGAAAACTTGGCAGAAATGCAAATTCAAGTAGCTTTGCAACAGTGCTTTCCCGAGCCCGTTAAACCTGATTTTTTGGCTTAATTGCAGTGTTTTGAATTGCTTAACATGATTCTATTACCCGACTGACTTTGTTTTGATTTTATGTAGGTGCTTTGAGTAAAAATGGACCCAAACATGAGCGGACAACAACATGAAATTGAAGAAGAAGTTGAGGAACCGTATGATGAGTCACGCTTCATGTCAGCTGCATGTGAGCGTAGATATTTGGACGACCTCGTCAACAGAAGGATAGTGCTTGAAAAGGGGATTAATGAAGAAAAATTGGCCGAGAAGCTCCCCGATTTCTATGCTCGTCTCCATACAACCGGATGGTCATGCTTCATTCCCACTCCATGCAAAGTTAATGAGGAGTGGGTTCGTGAATTCTATGCCAACCTTAGGCACACAGATTTTGCCAACCCACAAATCGTCATCAGAGGAAAATTGGTGAGGTTTGGGATAGAACAAATAAATGACACTCTCGGGATTTCCAACTATCCAATGGAACCGGTGCAAGAGAAAGATCATTGTGAAAATGGGGAATGGCTTGTCTCCAAACTCTACCCTCCTAGCCTGAGAGCCAAATGGGGTAACTGGAGAAAAGGTTTGAGATCAATTGACTTCATTGCTGAAGCAAAAATGTGGCTGTACATCCTTTGCAACAGGGTGTCTCCTTGTGGAAACGTCTTAGATGTCTCCTACACCAGGGCATTGATCATTGCATGCCTCCTGGACGACATTCCTGTGAATGTCGGGTACTATATCCTGCGGGAGTTGAGGGAGTATCTGCGAGACAAGAATGCAGGGAGCATCTCTGATAGCAATTGGGTCAGCCATGTCCAATGTGTGCCGGAAAAAAGGGGATGACTGTTGTGCATAATGAGAACAATGAGTTGATCTCAACTCGTACAGTCACGGGATGGCAGATTTGCATGGACTACCAAAATTGAACACAGCCACCCGGAAGGACCACTTCCCCGTTGCCTTTCATTGACCAAATGTTGGACAG
>NW_017680848.1:6451-7000 GCF_001879085.1 Nicotiana attenuata
AAAGGCCATCTTCAAATGGGGAAACCCAGGCAAGAAGATACCAGTGGCGGCCAAAAATGATAGCGAGGAATACTCCTTCATGTCTGAGACTGCTGGTGATGGTGATGATGATGATGCTGAGGAGACTGATGATGATGAGGCCACGAGCGATGCACAGCATTGATCTGCCGTCCTCCCATAGTCTGCTAGTCTGATGCAGACCTCAGGGAGACCCTCAAACTGTTTTTGCTTTATATTTGATATTGCGCAGTGAGGACACTGCAATGTTTTTAGTTGGGGGTGGCTGTAGGAGTATACTTATTCATACTTTGATATTGGTGTGCCCTTGCTGGGCTTATTTTGTTGATATGGATATTGTGTGCCCTTGTCGGGCTTATTTGCTGTTGTGGATATTGTGTGCCCTTGTCGGGCTATTTTGTATAGCAAGTGCTCTTGCCGAGCTTGGTGTGATTAGTCTATTTCTATTTTTGTTTCATTATTTATTTTCTTAAGTTAGCTTGTTGTTATTAGTATTAGTGCTTTTATTTTAGTATTTTTTTTTCTAGTCAG
>NW_017680848.1:11411-12460 GCF_001879085.1 Nicotiana attenuata
ACGAGACCAGAGGTCGAGGTGCGTGGCACCGATCGTTGGCTACCAGCTGACAAACCTTTTCACCCACTGAGAGTGACTCGAGAGGGTAGTGTAGTCAAGAGCAAAAAAAGGAAAGTCACCATCACGACTGCTGGTTCAGAGTCCTCTTCACTGGCAGCTGCACAGGGACCATTCGGGATGCAAAACTCTGAGTTTGCATCTATTCGGGAGTTAGTGTCACAACTTCCGAGTGGGCCTTCATCTTCCCAGCCCGGGCCT
The DNA here is from genome assembly GCF_001879085.1 of Nicotiana attenuata. Lineage (NCBI taxonomy): Eukaryota > Viridiplantae > Streptophyta > Magnoliopsida > Solanales > Solanaceae > Nicotiana > Nicotiana attenuata. The sequence goes on from NW_017680848.1 coordinate 11,670, forward strand.
TCATACTTCTCCAGGGACGAATTGCAGGGTTACTTAGAGGCGCAGAAGAGCCAAAAAGATTCTTTTGAGAAGGTGGCAGCAACAGTGACCAGACATGAGGGAGCTTACGGCACTTTGGCCAAGGCCCATGCTGATCTTCAATCACTCTTGTAGAAGGAGAAAAGGAAGAACAAGAAGAAGCAAATTCATGATAAAAATGTGGAGAGGCATAAAGGCCATCTTCAAATGGGGAAACCCAGGCAAGAAGATACCAGTGGCGGCCAAAAATGATAGCGAGGAATACTCCTTCATGTCTGAGACTGCTGGTGATGGTGATGATGATGATGCTGAGGAAACTGATGATGATGAGGCCACGAGCGATGCACAGCATTGATCTGCCGTCCTCCCATAGTCTGCTAGTCTGATGCAGACCTCAGGGAGACCCTCAAACTGTTTTTGCTTTATATTTGATATTGCGCAGTGAGGACACTGCAATGTTTTTAGTTGGGGGTAGCTGTAGGAGTATACTTATTCATACTTTGATATTGGTGTGCCCTTGCTGGGCTTATTTTGTTGATATGGGTATTGTGTGCCCTTGTCGGGCTTATTATTGTGCTGTTGTGGATATTGTGTGCCCTTGTCGGGCTGTTTTGTATAGCAAGTGCTCTTGCCGAGCTTGGTGTGATTAGTCTATTTCTATTTTTGTTTCATTATTTGTTTTCTTAAGTAGTCTTGTTGTTATTAGTATTAGTGTCTTTTATTTTAGTTATTTTTTTTTCTAGTCTAGTTTTGTTTTCTTTTATTTTTATTTC
>NW_017680849.1:0-12459 GCF_001879085.1 Nicotiana attenuata
AAATAATAAAAAAAGCAAATCTTAAACAAATACACCAATGGTCTAGTGGTAGAATAGTATCCTGCCACAGTACACACCCGGGTTCGATTTCCAGACAGTGAATCTCTTGATTACATAATTAAATACCGTACCAACTTTAGTCGGTTTTTTTTTTTGCTAATAGTTTTTTTTTGAATTTAATTTACCGACCAACATTGGTCAGTAATTTCCGACCAACTTTTGTCGGTATATTGAAATGACTATCAAAATACCGTCCAAGCGTATTTGGTCATGTTTTGGTCGGTAATTGGCCATAACCGACCAAAGTTGGTCGGTTTTTTTGGTCGGTATTTACCGGATTTCTAGTAGTGAGCTAGATTCATAGAATACCGCAACCACGAGCATCCTCCAGGATCATCTCCTTCGAATCATCAACATTGAGAATGCAAATCTGACCTAGAAGTCGCGACACACCATCCACACCAACGAGAGCTCTTCTCAACACAGAAATACCCAATCTCATGAATCTACCGACCTAGGCCTGAAAATCCATAGCCCAAATGCCTCACCATCTGTAGAATAAATTAAAAACTATGAATCGTGAACCAAGTAATCCTCCTATTGGTTGCTACGACCGCAAGCTTAAGTAATCACCCTACCATTTTGTTCCCAAACTGTGTCAAGACCAATACGTAAACCATCACAATAAAATGTCTAAGGGCCCAAACCCGTGGGCAACACCAACACTTGAACCACAATAGACATTACTCATCCGCATAGTTTTTACACTGCATCTGTATCATCATCACAACTCGTTGGTGCCCAACTGATATCGAGTAATCAAAATCACATACAATGAGTAGGAAGGAATTGGATATATAGGCTTCGAGCCGAGATAAAGATGCAGGATACGAAATCAACAAAAGGGAAAGTTTCCTAAAGTCCTATTGTTACACCCCATGTTTTGTACGTAAAAGTACATAGTAAGTCAACTGATATAAGCTCAGAAATGAGATCATCTTTGAAAGTATATAAAGTAGTTAATCATGGTACCTTGGAGGTTACAAATACTTAAGATCATGAACAACAAGTACCAAGTGGTTTGGAAGGTTTAGAAGATAAACGAATAGAAGAAACTAAGTTTCATCGAAAGTCGACAAGATTTGAATATTATAACCCATACTTTTGGGGTGAGACTAGGGTGCTTGTCGCGCCCCCTTTTTCTTGCGAAATCGGGTTTCGATATTTCTGGGACAACTCCTTTTTGAGAGGGTAGGGAATTGGAATTGAAAGAGTAGCCACCTAACGGATTAAGGTGCGTTAGGGAACCTAAAGCAGATAACTCATGTTACCATTTTACATCACCAGAGATCGGCTAAGGGATCGAAATTACCTTGAGGGGAAGGTGTTAGGCACCCCTCAAGGTCCACAACGGTGGGTCCCGGCCGAACCTAACTTATGAATTAGTCTAATAAAGAAGCGAGAGGAATATTTAATAGGGATGGGGGGTCCTAAATTTTTTAGCCTAAAGGATCACCCCGTGCCACATAAATAATACTTCGTAACTCTCTCGAGTCGGGGTGTTACTCATATTATTCAGCGGGCACAGACTATCATCTCCTGCTACCCGATTGCTATCTTTAAGTTGTTACCTAAAGCACTCTAATTGATTCTAGTCGATCCCTATGCGTGCACTACCCGTCCCTTACCTATGGCCTTGGAGGTATTAGGACCTCTATTTGGGATAGTTCTAGACCTAGCCTACGTTGCTAAAAAATATAAAAGACTAGGCGACAAACAAAACATGTTAATACTTGCAAATATGAAACAAATAGGGGCTCACGTTAACCTCTGCACATAAACAGCAAATGCACACAATTAATTAACAATCTTTGTCGATCTTAAAAATCCCATAGGCAGGATATCTATGCGAGAAGACAGATGTACAAAAACAATTTCATTAGGGCGAGTCTCTAAAACTGTTGTTTGCCTACTAATATTATTCAGCATGGTACGGGCAGTTCAGGCAGTAATACATCACAATTATAAATCTAGAATTATTAAATCCTACAGGTATATTGCCTAAGTGATTGCCAAGGGCGATTGTATTCAGAATCAATTGATAGAATACTATAGGCATGATTTCTATGAGTTTGATGATTACAGACCTATAAACATTATTTCTAGGTGTAGTACTGACTTTAACTTACAGAGATCGGTTATATTCCCTTTTAATCCTATAGGCATGATCTCTAACTGTTGTACTTACTTAAGTCCTATAGGCATGATTTCTAGGTTTGAAACTGGTTTTAGTCCTATAGGCATGGTATCTACTACTGAATTGATTTAAATCCTATAGGCATGATTTCTAGCTGATTTCTTTATATAGGCATGATTGCTACGAGCTGTGTATGGGCAGACGTTATGCAGATTGCCAGAAAATCAATCAAATCAAAGGCCGAGGCCCTATAGGCATGATTGCTAATGCGCATTTGTTGGATTGATAGGTCCTATGAGCAGGATTTCTAATATGCATTCTAACGCTAACCCTATAGGCAGGACTTCTAATATGCAAACACAGAGTTAACACCATCAATGAAAGTCCTATAGGCAAGATTTTTAAGAATAATATAGAACTCATACAGTTTTTACCAAATGAACAGAATTGACATCATAATTAAATTCTACAGGCAGGATTTCTACCCAATTTAGCAAAAGGAAACAAGAAAATCCTCCAGCTTTACTAAATATCTCCAAATCTGTTATTACAAAGTTATTGCAGACTAGAATAGCGAATGAATTACATAATAGTAATGAGACACTATAGGGAGCCTGCATTTGGCCCAAATAAACCTGGGAACCAGGCCTTCCAACCATAACAATTTTGAGGCACAGCATAGTGATTCATCCATAGCACATTAGAACCAGGTTTCCTGTATGTCAAAGTTCCCAATGGCCTCGGGGACCTAGGGCAATACTCAAACCAAAACCATACATTCAGAAGATAGCTCATAAGAGATTGGAAAACCAGTCTCCAATGTGTCAGAGTTTGCAGGAGTCTCCTGTGGACCCTGAGCAGTGCTCACACAGTAGTGGTTGAGATCCTAAGGGACTAAGAGTGGGGGTTTTAAAATCAGTACATAAAAAGAGGTCGGGGCAGGTTTAAAACAATTTGATTTCAAGTAAGGCTTAAAACACAGAGTTGCAGGGAGAACTACACCAAACAAGGTTATGCTCAAACACACAGTTCAAGTAAGTTAAAAGTCTGGTTAAGCTAGATATTCATGCTAGTACAATCATTGTTTAATCGCAGAAGCAATTAGACAAAACAGTTAAGTTGGTGAGACACATGAATTAAGCAACCATACAAAAATCTGTAGAGTTAGGATTAATGAACCAATTTCATGCTAAAAGTATTATGGGGGTACTAGATTCAGAACAAGTGTAAGATTAACAAGTAGTGCATGAAACAAATTTAGACATTAGGATAACTTATAAGAGGATGCATATTATTCAAACTAGTTAATCTTAAACTAACAGGGTCACTCGTAGGACTAGATGAGATCATAGAATCACATAAACGATAGAATCATACTTAGAATTGAAACATGCAAGTCGATTAAAGCATAGAGAATGAAATTACAAAGGATTAGGGCATACCAGTAAAGTAAGAAAGCAAGTAAATATGCCACAGCAGTTAAGTTCCAGAATAACTTGGTCTTGGCTTTCAGTTGGCCAAAACCAGAGACAATTAGTACAGAATCAGAATGAGAGAGCTTAAGTTTTAGTGAGAGTATGAGAGTTCGAGTCTGTCCTAAAGGGAAGAGGGGAAAGGGTTTAAATAGTGTTCGATTAGGCGGACAAATAAGGGAATAAATCAAACATACACAAATAAGGAATGAAAATAATTCTAGAATCAATTCGAAGTCGAGTTCAATCAATTAGCAGGACATAACAACGTGTAATCAGGAAAGTACCACTTAGACTAAGGTTGGTATTATACAGAATCAATCAACAGTCAAATGTCGGATCAACTAAGGTAAGGAAATAATGAGAACAAGGTAAATCGAGCAAAAATAAGGAAACATCAATACCTTACAAGAAAGGAAAGATTAAAATCTCAGTAAAAGATTTCAAAACCCTAATTCTTGGGTAAACCATAAAACTAGTGGAGTATCACATAATGAACCTAGACAGGAGTTTGAAAGATAACAGAATCGACTAAGATCTGAGAAAGACTAATTTTAAGTAAACACAAATTGATAGAGCAATAAAGGCAAAGATCGTTTGTTTTAATAAAAGAACATAGACAGAGAGCTATTAGGGAAAACATAAGATTTGAACCAAAATCTGGTTCAACTAAAGAAGGTTAACACCCTAGTTTAGGTAAGTATAAGATTCAACGAAAAATAGGCAGACTTATTAGTAACAAAGTAAATGTAGACAAAAATAACATTAAAACAAACTAAAGCTGAACCAAATCTGGTTCGATTCAAAGATCTGAAAACCCTATCTTTAGGGTAAGATGAAGAATCGGGTGAATCTCAGAGATTCATACCATAAGAGACGAAGAATGAACATAGAAGGAAAGAAAATGAGAGTTCGAAGCAGATTTGGTTCAAAGTAAAGGAGATCGTCTTGCCATATTAAGCAAGCTATTAGGTTATACCATAATCGAGTAGCCAGTAGCGAGATGAGACCGATAAGGTAAGAAAATTACCAAGGGATTCCATATCTGGTTGGAATCAAAATGGAAATGGAGGGGTTTTAGGTGACGGCGCCTAGGGTTTCAGAAGAGAAAGGGGAGGGAGACGGGAGCATTTGAGGGCGGCGGGCCGGTGAGAATGATTAGGGTTAGGGGGGTTTGGTAGTTAAAACGGGCAGGTGTAATGTGGACCGTTGATCTCAGAGATCAATGGTCACGATAAAGGGGTTCTGGGTCAGGTAGTTTAATTGGGTAAGGGTCGTTGGGCATGGGGATTGGGCTGGTGCAAGGGTGTGGGTTTGGGTCCGAAATTGATTGCAATTTGAGGCCAAATTTTAAATACCCAAATTAAATTAGTAAATAATTTTTAAAACATAATAAATAAATAATAAAAATGTCATTTATGCATAAAAAATGATTTAAACGATTGCTTAAAATTATAAAAATATAAAAAGTTATTTTTATGTAAATAATGTAATTATGCATATATATATATATGGGCTATTATTGCAAAATATGCAATTTACCCTAAAGATGCAAAAATAAATGTATATAAAAACATCTAAAGCTTAATATGGATATAAATGATGAAAAATTAGATAATAAATTATTGTAAAATTATTTTTGATGCAGTTATTAATTATTTATATTAAAATGCAGGAATAAATTGATTAAAAGCCTTTAAAAATTATAGAAAATTATGGAAAAATATTTGGTGATGCTCATGCACTATTTTGAAGGTATATATTCATATTTGAAATATATGAGGGAAAAATTGGGTATCAACAACTGCCCTCTTTACCCGGGGAGGATGAAAGAGTTGTCGGGTAAAGAAATGAGGACCAATTTTGACCGAATGAGGTGTTTTGAAAAATATAGGCCGCACCCTGGTCTTTGAGCTGCCTACATATCCCTAGTTTTACAGGAACCAGGTCGTGTGTAGTTCTGGACCCAACGGTGAATGAAAAGATGGAATTGTTATAGGAATAGGCGTATGTTTTGAAAAGGGTTCTTTTGGGAATGATAGTATCGGATGGATTTATGCAGAGTTATGAATGTGAATCTGAAGCGTAACGGATGTATCACAGGGCAGATATCTGAACGGTCATAGAGTAAAGGCGAGTAATTGATGGGAGTCGGTTACATTTGAAATAATGGCAGGGTGTAAATGGTATGAGCGGAAACCGAAGCGAAGGTTGCTCCTGTTTGAAGAATGGTTAACTCCTGAATTACCTGCAAAACTTAAAACACGATGCGGGCAAATATATATGGATTACTGCGAGAATTTAAACATGATGCAAATTCCCTTTGGACTATGAAGGTTGTCTTTGGACAGTGAGGATGATGTCCTTAGACCATGACGTCCCGGGCCATGAATCATGAGATAAAGGATTCGCAGGCCATGAGATGATGTTCTCGGGCCATGAGAATGGTGCCTCCGAACCGTGACGCCTTTGAATAATGATGTGCGATATTGAGAGATCCTCAGGCCATGACATGGTGTCTTGAGGCTTTGAGGATGATGCCTTTGGACTATGACGCCTTCGGACAGAGACATGGTGATGCATATGAGCAAAACAAGACAGATCTTAGTGTTGTATAGGATCGGGATAGAGCTTAGCCCCGAAAAGGCAAGATGGTACTAAGTTCCAAATAGGGTGACGTCCGGTCGTCGGACAAAGAAGGGCAGAGCTTAGCCTTATGCAATTGGGAGGCAGGGCTTAGCCTCATGCAAAGAGAAGGCAATGCTTAGCCTTATGCTAATAGGGAGGCAGAGCTTAGCCTCATGCAAGATTTGAGACATGGCTTAGTCTCATGCAAAGAGAAGGAAATTCTTAGCCTTATGCAAATAGGGAGGCATGGCTTAGCCTCATGCAAGATTTGAGACAGGGCTTAGTCTCATGCAAAGAGAATGCAATGCTTAGCCATATGCAAATAGGGAGGCAGGGCTTAACCTCATGCAAGATTTGAGACAGGGCTTAGTCTCATGCAAAGAGAACACAATGCTTAGCCTTATGCAAATAGGGAGGCAGGGCTTAGCCTCATGCAAGATTTGAGACAGGGCTAGTCTCATGCAAAGAGAAGGCAATTCTTAGCCTTATGCAAATAGGGAGGCAGGGATTAGCCTCATGCAAGATTTGAGACAAGGCTTAGTCTCATGCAAAGAGAAGGCAATGCTTAGCCTTATGCAAATAGGGAGGTAGAGCTTAGCCCATGCAAGATTTAAGACAGGGCTTAGTCTCATGCAAAGAGAAGGCAATGCTTAGCCTTATGAAAATAGAGAGGCAGAGCTTAGCCTTACGCAAGATTTGAGACAAGGCATAGTCTCATGCAAAGAGAAGGCAATGCTTAGCCTTATGCAAATAAAGAGGCAGGGCTTAGCCTCATGCAAGATTTGAGACTGTGCTTAGTCTCATGTAGAGGACAAATAGCAAATAGGAGCAGAATATTTCTTAGCTGGAGATATATTTGCACTTGGCGGTCCAGTTGTTATGAAGGTAATGATTTTAAGGCGCATGTACTTGTTGTTATTCCTCGTTCCTGCATCCAAAGAAAAAGTGTGAGTTTTGTAGGGGAGGTTGGTTCGTGCCATTATTTCTTTGCTCTGGAAATCCTGTTTGAGTTGCCCTGGGTAACACCTAGCTGCCATAAAAATGGAGTTCTCGAAAAACTATGCACTTATTTGATGAGATAGAGTTATTTTAGAAAACATAGTGGTGTATAATATCAAGCAAATTAGATGAACTAATGAGTGCGACACTTTAGAGACATTGCGACTTTTTTTGCGTTAGAATTTTAAGGGCCCTCCTCAAAATTTTGCCCCAGTTAAGTAAATGATCCTTCGGCAGTTTTGCATGTAACGACGTTTGTTGGACCCGCTCCGAAATTTTGAGAATCCTTCTCAAAATTCTGCCCCAGTTACTTTACTGATTTTCTGACTGTCTTACACATGATGACGTTGGTTGTACTTGCTCCAGAATTTTGAGGGTCCTCCTCAAAATTCTACCTCAGTTTCTGGTTCTGGGAAAATGAAGATTTTGTTAAGATGTGATCGAACCCATAGGGCTTCCTACGTATCCCCTCTTAAAAGGCAATCAGGTCAAGCGTAGTTCAGTTACATCAGATGAAGAACTGTAAACAATCTAAACATTGTATCTCTTTACTGAGTCTGAATTGATAGGTTTTGGCCAAACTTCTCCGTCCATTCCTATAAGTATGAGTGATCCTCCTGTTAGTACCTTGTGAACCTTGTATGGCCCTTGCCAATTGGGTGAAAACTTTCCTTTGGCTTCATCTTGATGTAGGAAGATTCGCTTCAGCACCAGCTGCCCCGGTGTGAATTGTCTTGGTCTCACCCTTTTGTTGAAAGCTCTGGACATTCTGTTTTGATAAAGCTAACCATGACACACTGCATTCATCCTTTTTCCATCTATGAGGTCTAATTGCTCATAGCGGCTCCTTATCCATTCTGCATCACTAAGTTCGGCTTCTTGTATGATCCTTGAAGAAGGAATTTCTACCTCGACGGTAATGACAACTTTGGTACCGTAAACCAGCAAATAGACGTTGCCCCAGTTGATGTGCGAACTGTGGTACGGTATCCCAATAAGGCGAATGGTAACTTCTCGTGCCATTTCTTGTGATTTCCTACCATTTTCCTTAGTATCTTCTTGATGTTCTTGTTGGCAGCTTCCACGGCTCCGTTCATTTGAGGCATGTATGTTGTGGAGTTTTTGTGCTTGATTTTGAAAGTTTCACACATGGCTTTCATCAGATCACTGTTGAGATTGGCGGTGTTATCAGTGATGATGGACTCGGGAATCCCGAATCGACAAACAATACGATCCCTGACAAAATGTGCGACGACTTTCTTGGTTACAACATTGTAAGATGTAGCCTTTACCCATTTTGTGAAGTAATCAATGGCCACTAAAATGAACCTGTGCCCGTTTGAAGCAGTGGGCTCGATCGTACCGATGGCATCCATTCCCTAACCGGCAAAAGGCCAAGGTGCACTTGTTACATTGAGTTCATTTGGTGGTACCCTTATCATGTATGCATGTATCTGGCATTATTGGCATTTCTTGACATACCAGTTGCAATCTGTTTCTATAGTCATCCAAAAATATCCAGCTCTGAGTATTTTCTTGGCTAGAACATAACCGTTCATATGTGGCCTGCAGGTTCCGGCGTGTATTTCCTCGAGCAATTTTGGAAGCTTCTTTGGCGTCAACACACCTTAATAGTCCTAGATCAGGTGTTCTCCTATACAGAATTCCTCCGCTTTGGAAGAAATAATTGGACAGCCTACGCAGTGTGCATTTCTGAGTATGATTTGCCTGCTCTGGGTAGTCTCCTTTCGCTAGGTATTCCTTGATGTCGTGGAACCATGGATTTCCGTTTGTTTCTTCTTCAATATGAGCACAATAAGATGGCTAACTATGGATCCTAACTGGGATGGGATCGATAAAATTCTTATATAATGGAAGACAGAGTAGCCAGTGCGTCTGCGAACTCGTTCTGGATTCTTGAAACATGTTTTTATTCTATCTTCGTGAACCTCTTCATCAGTTCTTGCACATGCTACAAGTATGGAAGTATCTTAGTCTTTTTCGTAGCTCATTGTCCTTGAACTTGATGTACCAGAAGATCTGAATCACCAATTACCTGCAACTCATGTATATTCATGTCGATGGCCAAATTGAGTCCCATGATGCAAGCCTCATATTTTACCATATTGTTGGTGCACGGAAACCTAAGCTTTGCGGATATCGGATAATGTTGACCTGTCTCTGACACCAAGACCACTCCAATACCCACTCCTTTGAAGTTTGCAGCTCCGTCAAAAAACATTCTCCAACCGTCGTAGGCTTAAGCAATGTCCTCTCCTACGAATGACATTTCTTCGTCAGGAAAATACGTTTTTAGTGGTTCGTATTCTCCTCCTACCGGATTTTCAGCAAGATGGTCTGCCAACGCTTGTCCTTTGACTGCCTTCTGAGTTACATAGATGATATCGAACTCACTCAGCAATATTTGGCACTTGGCTAACTTCCCAGTGGGCATAGACTTCTGAAAGATGTACTTTAAAGGATCCATTATTGATATGAGGTATGAAAATGGTATAGGCATAGAAGTAGTGCCTCAATCTCTGAGTTGTCCATGTCAAAGCACAGCAAGTGCGTTCTAGCAGAGAGTACCGTGCTTCATAAGGTGTGAACTTCTTACTCAAGTAATATATGGCTTGCTCCTTTCTTCCCGTCTCCTCATGTTGTCCCAAAACACAACCAAAATCCCCATCTAGTACAGCCAAATAGAGTAGCAAAGGTCTCCCAGGTTCCGGTGGGACTAGGACTGGTGGCGTGGACAGGTATTCCTTAATTCTGTCAAAAGCCTTTTGACAATCTTCAGTAACTGGTCGCAGCATCCTTCTTCAGCATTTTGAAAATTGGTTCACATATTATAGTGGACTGTGCTTTGAAGCGGCTGATATAATTGAGACGTCCCAGGAAACTCATCACCTCCCTCTTGTTCTTTGGTGGTGGTAATTCTTGGATAGCTTTAACCTTTGACGGGTCCAACTCGATTCCTCGACGACTGACGATGGCCTAATAATTTTCTTACAGGAACCCCGAATGCACATTTTGTGGGGTTCAGTTATAAATTGTACTTCCGTAGCCTGTCAAAGAACTTCCTCAAGTCTTCTATGTGATATGTGGCCCTCTTGGATTTGATGATAACGTCGTCAACATATACCTCTATTTCCTTGTGTATCATACCATGGAAGATGGTCGTCATGGCCCTCATATAGGTGGCCACAGCATTCTTCAGACTGAATGGCATCATTTTGTAGCAGTATACCCCCCATGGTGTAATGAAAGCTGTTTTCTCTGCGTCTTCTTCGTGCATCCAAATCTGATGATAACCCGCGAAGCAATCTACAAAGGATTGGAGTTTATGCTTGGCGCAATTATTGAGCAGAATGTGTTTATTTGGTAGTGGGAAATCGTCCTTGGGACTTGCTCTGTTTAAATCTCGATAGTCAACGCACACCTTGACTTTCCCATCTTTCTTTGGAACCGGTACAGTGTTGGCTAGCCAGGTTAGGTATTCAACTACCCTGAGGACTTTGGCTTTGATCTACTTAGTGACTTCTTCCTTGATTTTTAGGCTCATGTCTGGTTTGAACTTTCTGAGTTTCTTCTTCACTGGTGGACATATTGGATTGGTAGGCAACTTATGAGCCAATATGGATGTGCTCAATCCGGTCATGTCGTCATATGACCATGCTAAAATATCTTCATACTCTTTCAGGAAATGGGTGTACTCTTCTTTCTCTGATTGTGACAGGTGAATACTTATGCGAGTCTCTTTGATGGTTTCAGAATCTCCCAAATTGATTGCCTCGATTTCGTCCAGGTTGGACTTAGGTTTGTTCTCGAAATTCTCAACTTCTCTGATAACTTCCTCAGGTATCTCATCTTCATCTTCCGAGTCACTGTCCTTATGTTTGCGTTGTCTTATTACATGTCACAGTCGTTGGTTCATCAGGATAAGTAATAATAATGCTAGGAACTTGACGGGCCCGGGATGGTGCGACAGTCCAATTCTTGAGAACAACTCCTTTATCCATGGTATGAATGGTGAGGTCTTCTTCCTCCTCCTCCTCAACTATCACATTGCAATCCATATCTCCGTCTTCTAGAAACAGGTTCCTTAGCCCAGCCAAAGGTGCCTCCTCTGCAGATCCCCATATTGTATCGGCCTGGTGAAAGGTCTAACTCAGATGCGACACTGGCTGCTCGCGAGGGTTGTAGGGACCACACAATGGGGGCGACCAATCATCATATTCTTGCCATGTATACTAATATCCGAGCCCAAAACTTATGCCTTGATGTTTCAACTGTATCGATTTGGTAATGCCCTGGAGTTTCTTCCCAAGCCCTTTGCTGGGCTCATACCCTGACCATTCCAGTATGCTTTCTATTTTGCTGCTCCACCATTTATATTTCTCAATTGCATTGACACGCTCGATGCGGTGATAAGTTTCTCCACCCAACTTTCTTCTATTCTCGACAACCGGGACGATTTTACTAGTGTAAATGGGATTACTTCCATCTCCGTGAATGATTACCTCCTGATGGTTCCATTCAAACTTAACCCAGGCTAGGTTTGATCATGATGCATGTACAGTTATTATCAGAGTAAGATTTCTATAGAAGTCTAGACTGGTACCCTCAAGTGGACAACTTGAGAGGGAAAGGCACGGAACCGTCGAGTGCACCATTAATCAACTAGTTTTACCGCAAATAAGCCTTTCCAAATTTAAAGGGTGATTTTAGGATGAGCGCGGACACTCATCAAGCGCCGCTATGGTATTAGTACGCACGAGTGGAATGTGATGTTGAGCATGTATTAATGCAAAAGAAAATAACATGTCGTCAAGTATTTGCACGATGAGTAATGATAAAATGCGGTATTTAATAATTGCAAAGACATTTCAGAAAGAAGAACAAAGAGACAAGTCAGTTTCCATAGTAAAAAGTGATAAAACAGGGAAGAGAAATCATAAATGAAAGAAGATAGGCAAATAAATTCATATAGAGTGGGAAGGGTAAGGGGTGTGCAAGTATTAACGGAATAATAAAGACATGCTTAAAGACTAATTCACAAACAAGTTCGTTACGGTAAGAGCCTAAAGATATCCCCAGCAGAGTCGCCATGCTGTCGCGCCCCCTTTTTCTCGCGAAATCAGGTTTCTTTTGCATATATAT
>NW_017680850.1:0-12455 GCF_001879085.1 Nicotiana attenuata
ATTCACGACCATACCTTCAGCAATAAGGTCGTGAAAAATAAGTTGAAGCTCCAGAACTTGGGTTCCCACAGTGCTGTCTATCATTTTATAATCTAGAAACTTGGCAACCACGAACTTCTTCAAGCATGCATCTTCTGTCTTGTACTTCTTCTCAAGTGCGTCCCATAATTTTTTCGAAGTATTCATTGCACTGTACACATTGTACAAGTCATCTTCTAAAGCGCTTAAGATATAGCCTTTGCAAAGAAAATCTCCCTTGTGACGACCCGACCCGTCGTCTCATGTATTACAGCCCCGTTTCCCCCATTTACTGCTTCTTCATGTTTCATTATCAGCAACGAGTGAGTTATAGTTGAATTGAATTGGTTTGGATAGGAGATGAGACACTTAGTCTCTTTAACGAAGGCTTAAGTTGGAAAGGTCAACTGGACGTTGACTTATGAGTTAGAAGGCTCGGATGTGATTTCCGGTGATTCGGTTAGCTTCGGGGGATGATTTGGGACTTAGGAGTGAAGTCGGAACTGAATTTGGAGGTCCGGTGTAGAAATAGGCTTGAATTGGCGAAGTTGGAATTTTGGCAAATTTCGGTTAATAGGTGAGATTTTGATCCGAGGGTCGGAATGGAATTCCGAGAGTTGCAGTAGCTACGTAGGGTGATTTTGGATATGTCTGCAAATTTTCAGGTCATTCGGACGTCGTTTGGTCGGGTTTTTGATCGAATGCGTATTGCGGAAGTTTTTAAGAAACTTAGGCTTGAATCCGATGTAAATTAATGGTGTTAGTGTTGTTTGACGTGTTTTGAGGATTGGAGCAAGTTTGAATAAGGTTTTAGGATGTGTTGGTGTTTTTGGTTGGGGTCCCGGGGGCCTCGGGGTGAATTCGGATGATTAATCGGAAGTTGGAATGTTTGGTGTTGCAGCAGATTTTTGAGGCTTCTGGTATTTCCGCATCTGCGGAAAAGGAGCCGCTTAAGCGGTTCTGCAGATGCGGTAGGGAGATCGCAAAAGCGGCCCTTGAGGGCCTGGGCAGTTACCGCAAAAGCGGAAGTTTCTCCGCAAGAGCGGACACCGCAGATGCGGTAAGCGACCGCAGAAGCGGTCCTGGGATTATTGTAGAGACCGCATAAGCGGTCATTGGGATCGCATAGGCGGCAACCGCATAAGCGGTTTAAGACCGCAGAAGCGGTCGTTGTGGGTTTAAGTAGAACCGCATAAGCGGTCAATTTGCCGCATAAGCGGGACCGCAGGTGCGGTCAGGAGACCGCAGAAGCAAAAAATGCTGAGGGTTTAATGAACAGTGGGTTCAAAATTTCAGAAGTTAGAAAAACATTTTGGGACTTCGGGAAGAGGCGATTTTGGGCGATTTGGAGAGATTTCAAAGGAGATTCCATCAGGTATGAACTTGTAGCCTCAAATAATGTTGTTAGGGTATAAAAACAAGGATTAAACACTGAAAATTCAAGGAATTAAAGGGTAAAAATGGAGGTTAGGGCTTGAAGCCTAAGAGAGTCTAAATTGGCGATTTGAGGGGCCAAATGGACTCCGATTCTTGTGTATTTGGTATGTATGGACTTGCGGTGAGACGAGGATTCCGGAAATGTGAATTTCGTAATTTTTCGAGAAGTGGGCCCGGGGCTCGGGTTTTGCCAACTTCGTGTTTTTGGGTGTTTTTCGAGTTCTTTCGATTGAGTTATGTTCCATTAGCTTATTTTAATGTATTCCTTCAGATTCGGCACCCGAGGAGGTTGATTCAAGAGGGAAAGGCTTAGCGGACTAGTCTCGTGGCCGGTTCGAGGTGAGTAATAGATGTGGATGATGACCTGAGGGTTTGAAACCCCGGTATATCACACTGTGACGCTATATTGAGGCGAGACACGTACTCTACGGTGAGTGCGGGGTCGAATGTGATTGGGGACTATGGCTTAGTCCGCCCGAGTGATGTTGTACTGTGTTGTTGGCTATAAATTAGCTGGTAAACCTCCTACTTGGATGGTTATGGATATATTTGGGCTGCGTGCCGGTTATTTGGATCCCGTAGGGATTATTATCACTGTTTCTGTGATTTATAGCATGTTTTCATGATATCAGTCCTGAGCTAAATATTTGTCCTAAAATGACTAGCAAAATTCTAAGGTTTCAAACACCTAATTGCTAATTACTGATAATTGGAACTAAAACTGGTAAGTTGACTGTGCCTGTGTGGCTTGCATGCATATAGCTGGACTGATAGTGGATCGGGCTGCACGCCGCAGCGTATGTTACTATGATATTGCGCTTGGGCTGTAGGAGCCCCTCCGGAGTCTGAACCCCCACAGTGAGCGCGGGTACCCAAATGGAACGGGCTACGCGCCGTAGCGGTCATGTGCATTTGCATTGCATTCATGCATCGAACCTTATCTGCTCTATCTGTTAATACTTATTAATGTTACACTGTTAAATGTGAAGAAATACTGTTGTAGCTTTACTTTGTCGTATATTGGGGTTTCTTACTTTCAATGTCATTATACATATCTATTACCGCTGAGTTGGAAGTACTCACTTTACTCCCTGCACCATGTGTGCAGATCCAGGTAGCTCAGGAGCTAGTTGAGCTTATTGCTGTTCTTCAGAGTTTTCATTCGGAGTTGTCGAGGTAGCTGCCTGGCGTCCGCAGGACCCGACTCCTCCCCCTAGTTCCTGTTATTTGATTATCCGCGTACTTCAGACTATGTAGTATTACAGTATTATTATGCTATTCTGGTAGAGGCTCTAGACTCATGACCCCCAGATCTTTGGGAGGTTGCTCTGTATTGTTGATATTCGGGTTGTTTTATATCTATCAGATATATTTTGGTTTCTTCGCTGTTATTGATTTTTAAATAAATGGTTTTGAGCTCTACGCTCGGGTTGAGAGTATAATTGGTCGGGCTTGCCTAGCAGTTGTGTTGGGCGCCATCACGATCGGGTTTGGGGTCGTGACATCCCTGCTTCCACGCCTCAACAACCATGAACTTTTCATTATCCGGCATGTCCGCAGCAGGCACTGGAGGCTCTTCACTAGTGAATTTCTGCATACCAAGTGTGGTAAGCCAGAAGAACACCCTTTGCTGCCATTCTTTGAAGTTGGTTCCAGAAAATTTCCCCGGTTTCTCAGCCGGAGGAACAGCAGTGCGGCTTGACGAGGCTATCGTCATTGCACCAACAGTCGCAGAAGGATTTCCATTTTCATTTGCCATTTCTTACTGTCAACAACAGAAGAAATCAATCAATTAATAGCAAAACCAAAACAGTAAATAATACTGTAATCAATAAACAGTATGTAAAAAACAACTAATATTTTTATATACTGTTTTACAGAAAAACGATAAAGTTTTTATGTTCTTCAAATCGTTTTCTGAATTTCAATACCCTGCTGAAGTTTTTATATCTTCAAATCAGAATAATAAAATCCAGACAGAATACAGAATATAATAAATTAATTTCCTTAAGATTGTTATCAATCTGTATTGTTGTAAATAAATTAAATAATAATCTTTCTGAAAAACAGAACAGAAAGTTAGTAGAAATTTAATTTCGAAAAATAGTAAATTTCTTCAAAATAAATTCTGAAAACGTTGTAGGACCAAATCGAGCCCACTGAATACACAGTGTGTCCTTAAGGAAATTATTCCCCTCAAGTACCCGAGGTTTTGGAATATATCCTCCCAGGATAGAACGATTTAACTCACCGGAGTGTTGGTACAAAAAACGCCGATGATCAGCGAACCACTCGATGGCAGCAAAACACACTGGAATTGTAGTGCAGAAGAAGAAGAAGATAATCAGAAAATTTGGTAAGTAAATATTTTGGGATTTGAAGGTATATTTATAGCCAACTTGGTGCTGTTTCTGAAGTGGTTTGCAATCTTTCATAACAGCCATAGCTGTTGGAACAGGTGTGACACTGTTTCAGAACAGCCATGGCTGTTCAAAATATTGCGGGAAATATAAAACGGATTTAAAATAATCCGGGAAAGAAAAACGGGCCGGACCGGACCGGATCACGGGTTATTTCGGATTGAATTTTATTTAATTAATTTAATTAATTAATTAAATATTTGAAAAATTTTTGTCCAAAAAGATTAATCAATCAATCTTTTGGTTTCAGTGTTGTTGAGACTTGAGAGGTTCTAACTTGTTATTAAAACAAGAAAAGCTAAGGTCAATATGCAGAATATTATGGTTTAACTATTTTTCATGGAATTGCATCTGTGGACTGTGTTTATTGGTAGACGGAAAAATTCCGATTTAACTATTGCATCAATTTTGGATCCCCGTAACAAGCTTGAATATGTTCCTTTTGCAATTGTGAGGATGTTTGGAGAAAAAGAAGGGAAAAAATTGATTTTAGAAGTGAAAAATTATATAGATTCTTTGTTTGATTATTATGTAAAGAAAAATTCAAAAGGAGCATCATCTGCTTCATCTGGAAACACAACAGCTAGTGTCAGTGGTTATGGTAGCTTTTCGAAAAGAGGAACAATGAGAACAAAAATGGAATTTGAGAAACATAAGGAAGTGACAGGAGGATTAGGTACTAAATCAGAGTTAGAAAGATATCTTGCTGAAGATCTTGAGCCTGAAACATATGACTTTAAAATCTTAAAGTAGTGGAAAGTCAATGAGCCTAGATTTCCCATTCTTGTGGAGATGGCTCGTGATGTGCTAGCCATTCCTATTTCAAGTGTTGCATCTGAATGTGCATTCAGCACGGGAGGTCGCATTCTTGACCCGTTCAGGAGTTCGCTGACACCTAAACTGGTGCAATCTCTTATTTGTCTTCAAGATTGGCTTAGAAGTGAACCTATTCCTATTAAAGTTGAGGAAGACTTGGAGTATCTGGAACAACTGGAACTTGGTAATTATTTTGTGTTTTGCATTTATTATATTACAAATAGTTTACTTAATACTGATGCATGACAAAGTTTTCTTCAATATTTTCCTTAGATTCGGCTAACAGTGCAAAAGATTCAACTATTATTGACATATAGTTGCAACCTGTGGCATGTGTGGTAAGTTGATAGCCTTCTGTATATTTGAAGATATAACATTGATACACTTTATTATAAATCAATTGTATTTTTGACCTATAATTATGTCTTTTGTTGCAAAGGTTTGATCATGGCGCCTAAATGGAAGTGATGCTGCAGTAAATAGACTTCACAGTAAATAGACTTCACTTGTTTCATGCTACTTAATGTAGTTACTTCTCTGGTTTTGAGACTTCAGCAGCATGAAAACTTTCTAACTTTTGGACTTCTCTTTTGGTTATGTAATATGCTTGTACTAAACAATGACAGCAAAGTAGCATAGATTCTAAGTTTTTTGTTCTCTCATGGCTGTAAACAGTGGCAGTAAAGTAGCATAGCTCTTTTGGTTTTTTGGTTATGTAATGTAGTGCTCTTTTGGTTGTAACTACTCCCTACTCCCTAGCTTATATTTGTTTTGTATGATTGTGAGATCTTGTATGGATCAAGTAGAGGTGTAATTAGCAGCATCTTTTGGTTATATTTATTAGCAGCATCAATTGTAACTTGTAAGGTCTCTTTTTATTAGGATGATTTGAGTAACAAGGAACTCATACAGATTTTGGTTACCAGATTTGAGTAACAGGGAACCCATACCAGATTGAGAAATCAATGTTTAAACTGATGCAATAAATTCTTTCTTTTTTCGGTCATCTCATTCCCAGCTCAAAGAATCCAGGCTTAGACTGAACTATGTAAAATTGGGCCTAGTGTAATAGTGTTTGTTATATATGGTCTTAGCCTATATATAGTTTATGATTATGTAAATAAAAGAACAGATTTATGACTTATCACATTCAAAAAGTCCAAAATTTTGAAAAAACCCAACAAATTAGTCCAATTTTTACGCAAAAGAAGCCCAGCCCAATATGATTATTTTCAAACCGAAAACCGACCCAAAATAAACCGAACTGAAATTTAAAAACCAAACTTAACCGAACTTATTTCAGTTCGGTTTTAGTTACTGTATTTACAAAACCGAAAACCAAATAACCGAACCGAATTTCTTCAAACCGAACCGAACCGACCGAACGCTCACCCCTACCTATACGTCGTACTCGACACAAAACAAATAGCAAGTAAGACTCAACTCTTAATCCCTCAAGCTAAGGTTAGACAGTACACTTATCTCGATGCCTTGAATTCAACTCAAGCCTCAATTATAGTTTTACCCCTTGATTTCTCCACCAATCCGCTAGAATCTAGTCACAATTTACTAAATTACATTAATAATTGCTAAATGAATCATTCCCAATGCATGAAAATAAGTTTTCCCAAGTATTACAAAAAGGTCTAAAATGCCCCCGGGCCCACGTGGTCAAAACCCGAGGTTCGAACCAAAACCCGGTTACCCATTCCCCCACGAACCCAAATATGTAATTTGTTTTGAAATCGGACCTCAAATTGAGGTCCAAATCCCCAATTTTTGAAAAAAAACCTAGGTTCTACCCAAAATACCCAATTTCCCCATGAAAATATTTGATTTGAAGTTGAAATCATTTTAGAAGATGTTAAGGAGTGAAGAAAATGAGTTAGAAATCACTTACCAATCGTTTGGAGAAGAAAGTTTGTTTGTAAAATCGCCTCTTATGTTTTGGGGTTTTGGAAAAGTGTAAAATAACTGAAATTCCCGTTTATTTATACCCCTCTGAAGCTCCCTGTGCCGACTGCGCAAAAAGGACCGCGGCCGCACAAGCCTCCCTGAAGACCTGCAGATCACAGCCCTGTGCGGACCGCACAAAGCCGACCGCGGCCGCACAGCATCCACCGCGGACCGCTCAAAGGTGACCGCGTCCGCGCTGGCCCCTCCGCGGCCGCACGCGATTTATCACAGACCGCGATGGAGGGTTCAGAGACCTGCAATATTTCCTGAACCTGCAACATCTGATCTTTTAAGCCTAAGGCATCCCGGAGCCTACTCGAAACTCACCCGAGCCCTCAAAACTCTAATCCAGGTATACACACAACCTCAAAACATCTTATGAACATATTTATGCGATCAAATTAACAAAATAACACCATGAACATCGAATTAAACCTCAAAGATCAATGAAATTTCCAAAATCTCCTGTTAAACATCAATTTCCCATTTAGGGTCCGGATCCCGTCAAACGACGTCCGTTTTTAACCAAACTTTACAGGAGTGATTCAAATCATATATAAGACTTGTACCGGGCGCCGGAACCAAAATACGGGCCTGATACCATTACCTTCCAATCCGATTTCATTTCAGTTTTCTCTAAACATTTTTAGAAACACAGGTTCACTTAAAAATTCATATCTCGGGCTCGAGACCTCGGAACTCAATTCCGGGCATACGCCCAAGTCCCATATTTTCCTACGGACCCTCCGGGACCGTCAAATCACGGGTCCGGGTCCGTTTACCCAAAATTTTGACCGAAGTCAAATTTATTCATTTTAAATATCAAAATTTAACATATTTCACAGAATTTCACATCTAAGCTTTCCGGCTACGTGCTCGGACTGCGCACGTAAAACGAGGCGACTATAGATGAGGTTTTCAAGGCCTCAGAAGCACAGAATGGGTAAGAAAACAGGTGATGACCCTTTGGGTCGTCAGATTCTCCACCTCTAAAACAACCGTTCGTCCTCGAACGGACAGAAGAGGAAAGTACCGGAGTCGGGGAACAGATGAGGATAACGGCTCCGCATATCGGACTCGGACTCCCAGGTCGATGCCTCAGGAGGCTGACCTCTCCACTAAACACGAACAGAAGGAAAACTCTTGGATCTCAACTAACGAACATCCCGATCTAGAATAGCTACCGGCTCCTCCGCATAAGACAAATCCTTGTCCAACTGGACAGTGCTGAAATCTAACACGTGGGTTGGATCGCGGTGATACCTCCGAAGCATGGACACATGAAATACTGGATGCACGGCTGACAAGCTCGGCGACAAAGCAAGTCTATAAGCCACCTCTCCCACTCGATCAAGAATCTCAAACGGACCAATGAACCTAGGGCTAAGCTTGCCCTTCTTCCCAAATCTCATCACGCCCTTCATAGGCGACACTCGGAGCAATACCCGCTCACCAACCATAAAAGCCACATCTCAAACCTTGCGGTCTGCATAGCTCTTTTGCCTGCATAGAAGCCTATCCTGAATAATCCTGACCTTGTCCAAGGCCTCCTGAAACAGATCCGTACCCAACAACCGAGCCTCTCCCGGCTCAAACCATCCAACCGGAGACTAGGGGTGTTCATAAAAACCCGAAAATCTGAACCAAATCGAAAATCAAACCAAACCGACCAAAAAAACCGATACTTTTTGGTTTGGTTTGGTTTTGGTTTTGAATTTTAAAAACCGATCAAATTTGGTTTGGTTTTGGTTTTAATAAAAAAATAACTGAAAAAAACCGAACCAAACCGACTATAGGAGTAGCTATTTCAAATTTATTATTACACCTATATATATGTATATTTTTATATAAAGTTTCAAAAAATTTATGGTGAATGTTAATCGTTTGCAATTTTAGTACAATTTTTTACCTTAATATTCTAGTTTGATTGGTAGTTTTCTTTTGTTAAGTGTAAGAATCCATTTCATGTTAAAAAAAATATATATTTTTAATTGAGTCCTTAAATTATTCATCACTATTTGATTCAATTATCATCAATATGTTTTGGTAAATAATAGATTTCTCAAAGGGCAATTGATTTGATAGTGTTACGTTGAAAATGTGGTCGCCGGAATATGTTTTTGGTAGTGTATGTCTTATATTCAAGAAAAAAATGATAAATAACCGAAAAAATTGAAAAACCGACAAAACCCGTCATAAATCGAATCGAGAAAAAATCGACTTAATTGGTTTGGTTTGGTTCTAATATTTGAAAAACCGACTTACTTGGTTTGGTTTCGTTTTTGGAAAAAACCGATCCAAACCGAACCACGAACACCCCTACCGGAGTCCGACACCGCCTACCATATAAGGCTTCATAAGGAGCCATCTGGATGCTCGACTGATAGCTGTTGTTGTAGGCAAACTCCGCTAAAGGCAAGAACTGATCCCACGAACCTCCAAAGTCAATGACACAAGCTCGGAGCATATCCTCTAAGATCTGAATAGTCCGCTCGAACTGTCCGTCCGTCTGGGGATGAAATGTTGTGCTCAACTCAACTCGCGTGCCCAACTCTCGCTGAAATGCTCTCCAGAAGCGCGAGGTAAACTGCGTACCCCGGTCCGAAATGATAGATACGGGCACACCATGAAGGCGAACAATCTCCCGAATATAGATCTCGGCCAACCTCTCAGAAGAATAGGAGACTGCCACAGGAATGAAATGTGCTAACTTGGTCAGCCTATTAACAATGAGCCAAACTGCGTCGAACTTCTTCCGAGTCTGCGGAAGTCCAGTAACAAAGTCCATAGTAATCCACTCCCACTTCCACTCGGGAAGCTCAATCCTCTGAAATACACCACCAGGCCTCTGATGCTCGTACTTAACCTGCTGACAATTCAAACAACGAGCCGCATATGCTACGATGTCCTTCTTCATTCTACGCCACCGATAATGCTGCCGTAAATCCTGATACATCTTCGCGGTGCCTGGATGAATAGAGTACCGGAGCTATGGGCCTCCTATAAAATCAATTCTCGGAGACCATCCACATTAGGCACACAAACTCGCCCCTGCAATCTCAAGGCTCCATCCGTATCTAATGTAACCTGCCTGGCACCTCCTCGCTGCACCGTGTCTCTAAGGACACACAAATGGGGATCATCAAACTATCGATCACGGATACACTCCAATAATAAAGAACGAGCGACCATGCAAGCTAACACTCGACTAGGCTCAGAAACATCCAGCCTCACAAATCGATTGGCCAAAGCTTGAACATCCAAAGCAAGTGGCCTCTGACTGACCGGAATATAAGCAAGACTGCCCATACTGGCTGACTTCCTACTCAATGCATCGGCCACCATATTGGCCTTCCCCGGATGATATAGAATGGTGATATCATAATCCTTCAACAACTCCAACCACCTCCTCTGCCTCAAATTCAACTCCTTTTGCTTGAACTAATACTGAAGACTCTTGTGATCCGTGAACACCTCACATGCCATGCCATACAGATAATGCCTCCAAATCTTCAATGCGTGAACAATGGCTGCCAACTCTAAATCATGAACCAGATAGTTCTTCTCATGAATCTTTAACTGCCTCGAAGCATAGGCAATGACCTTGCCATCCTGTATCAACAGTGCTCCAAGCCCAACACGGGAAGCATCATAATAAACTGTATAAGGCCCTGAACCTGCGGGCAAAACCAATACCGGTGCCGTAGTCAGAGCTGTCTTGAGCTTCTGAAAGCTCGCCTCACACTCATCCGACCATCTGAACTGGGCACCCTTCTGAGTCAATCTGATCATCGGGGCTGCAATAGATGAAAACCCCTCCACGAACCGTCGATAGTAGCCTGCCAACCCCAAGAAACTCCGAATCTCTGTAGCTGATGCTGGTCTAGGCCAATTTTTGACTCCCTCAATCTTCTTTGGGTCAACCTGAATACCCTCCGCTGATACAACATGACCCAGAAATGCAACTGAACTCAGCCAAAACTCACACTTGGAGAACTTGGCATATAACTGACTGTCCCTCAAAGTCTGAAGAACCACTCTAAGGTGCTGCTCGTACTCCTCCTAGCTGCGGGAATATATCATCAATGAAAACTATCACGAATGAGTCCAAATAAGGCATAAACACGCGGTTCATCAAATCCATGAAACCTGCTGGGGCATTTGTCAACCCGAATGACATAACCAAGAACTCATAATACCCGTACCGAGTGCGGAAAGCTGTCTTAGGGACATCGGATGCCCTAATCCTCAACTGATGGTAGCCAGATCGAAGTCAATCTTGGAAAATACCCTGTCACCCTGAAGCTGGTCGAACAAATCATCAATCCTCGGCAATGGATACTTATTCTTGATCGTTACCTTATTCAATTGCCGGTAATCAATACACATTCTCATTGACCCATCCTTCTTCTTGACAAATAACACCGGCGCACCCCAAGGTGAGACACTAGGTCTAATGAAACCCTTCTCAAGCAAATCCTGCAACTGTTCCTTTAGCTCCTTCAACTCCGGCGGGGCCATGCGATATGGCGGAACAGAAATGGGCTGAGTGCCCGAAATCAGATCAATGCAGAAATTATTATCCCTGTCGGGTGGCATACCCGGCAGGTCTGAAGGAAAAACGTCAGGGAACTCACAAACAACGGGCACAGATTCAATAGAGGGAACCTCATCACTGGAATCACGAACATAGTCTAAATAGGCCAAACACCCCTTCTCGATCATACGTCGAGCCTTCACATACGATATAACACTACGGGTAGAATGACCAGAAGTCCCTCTCCACTCTAAACGAGGCATACCCGCTAAAGCTAAGGTCACAGTCTTGGCATGATAGTCCAAGATAGCGTGATAGGGTGATAACCAATCCATCCCCAATATAATGTCAAAGTCAACCATGTCTAAAAGCAACAAATCTACACGAGTCTCCAGACCCCCAATCACCACAACGCAAGAACGATGGACTCGATCGACCACGATAGAATCACCCATCGGCGTGACACATAAACAGGAATACCCAATGCATCACTAGGCATGATCAAATACGGGGCAAAATAGGTTGACACATACAAATACGTAGACCTCGGATCAAACAACACAGAAGCATCTCTATCACAAACCAGAACCGTACCTGTGATAACCGCATCTAAAGCCTCTGCCTTGGGCCTGGCTTGAAGAGCATAACATCGGGGCTGGGCCCCACCACTCTGATCTACCTCTCTGGGTCGGCCTGCTGCTGGCTGGCCTCCACCTCTGGCGGTCTGAGCTCCACCTCTATGACTTCTACTTCCACCTCTAGTACCTCTACCCCCACCTTTAGCTGGCTGGGCGGGCTGTGGAACAGCTGGTGCCTGAACCAAAGCACGAGAACTCTGATGCTGAGAGCCACCTGGCGCGCGAGGGCAATACCTAGCAATGTGCCTCGTGTCGCCACAAGTAAAACAAGCCCTCGGCTGCTGGGGCTGATGACCCTGAAAACTCTGAAGTGGTGGTGCACTAATAGGTGCTGGTGGTGCACTGAAAGACTGTTGATCGGGATACTGCGTCTGAGGACCACGGCTACCAGAAGCACCGTGAGAAACCTGGAGGGCTCATGGAAAGGCCTAGAAGGCTGACCCCTATCATATGAATCTCTGCCTCCAGACGAGGCACCACAGAATCGGCCTGACTGACGGGGTCTCTTGTCTGCTCTATCGACCCACCCCCCCGTGTGACCAATACCATCTCAATCCCTCCGGGGCCACATTGGCCGCATCCTGAAAGGATATCTCGCTCCCACTCTCTCTAGCCATCGTGGAGGCGAATGGC